>NW_018165263.1:146747-147405 GCF_001263595.1 Phalaenopsis equestris | reverse complement strand
AGAGAGCCCCCCAAACTTCTCACAAAGCTTCCCTTAGATCCCCTCAGTGCAATCCAACCCTCTTCCCCCACTGAATTCCATTGTGGAAGCTCAATTTTGAGCTTAAACCTCTGCCAAAAACCAGGACAGAGCTCATTACACTTCCACAGTCCACCAAACTTTAATTACTTGTGCCCACACCTTTACAACCGAGAAAGAAGCCAAAGCCCCATAAAATCTCCCTCTGAAATAACTTGTACAATAGCTCTAGACCAACATCTGAAATTGGGTTTGATCAAAATCACACCTAGGTCTTACACCAAGACCAGAGGCTCAATCCCTAGCCTCTTTGGACCCCAACGAATGTGCCAAAAACCTCTGATTGAAGCTTCACTTCTCAGAGCCAAGGTATAAAACTTCTCTTATTCCCAAGCCTATTTGAACTCTCCATTTATTTTGAGTTGATTTCATGGCATCATAACTGTAAAGATTGTTCCTCTAGTCTAGACGAGCGTTTAAAAAAATTCACTTAATTTGGTTAAGGAATGAGAGAGATCTTAAGGCTAGAAGATTGACGGTTCTCGGCCTAGGCTATCGGGGATGATGATGGGGAGCCATCCGATCACGCATGTATCGGATGGACGGTCTTGATCAAGCCGGACAGCGCTTCGGAACATAA
>NW_018165263.1:107979-140027 GCF_001263595.1 Phalaenopsis equestris | reverse complement strand
ATTACCCCTGTACCATACCGCAGGGCGTTGTCCCCGCACTCTCAACCCACGTAACAAAACTCCCCCGATTGGACATATTCTTTAGGTTCGCTCAAGCATTTGTCCCTTATATGATATATGAGTCATACCATAACACTGGGAAATCACATTAAGTTAAAAGTTTTGCAAATTTGCCATGTTAGATGTGCAACTCCAAAGTAGAAAGAGAGCCGAAAATTAGTTCATCGAAAACTTGATCTACTCTAAGGTTAGGGTCATCCAAAAGGCTCCCTTCCAAATATTTCAATCTTATATCTGTTTTAATTTGTTTAATTGTGCTGAATTTATTTCTCAATTTTATTTACCTTTACAGCTCTAACAATATAGTGGGAATGAACCCAACTTAATAGCATCAAAGCATAATTAGAACTTTCTAAAATCCTAGGAGTTTAACAAAATCACACAAACAAAAATTGTGAAGTAGTTAGAAGAACTATCGAAAGAATATTCCAATCCAAATCGGCACAATGAATTAACTTATACAATGTTCTATCACAGCAAAATAGATAAGATGATCAGAGTCCGAACAAATCATTGATAAAGATTTAGTTTTTTCAACGTTCAAAAACAGAAGCGAGAATTAACAGAAACAGTGCAAATACCTGATTGCCTGATAATTTATTTAATATTTCTAGCACTTAGCGAAATCATGGCCATCGGCGTGTCGGGTCCAGTTGAACGTGCCGCTCCCAGCGAAGAAATACCCGACGGCGTGTCCGACAACAGCGGCGATGAGAACGCCGACGTTGAATGACATGACGGCGAGCATCACGAGGTAGAGCAAGCCCATCCGCAGTGTGTGGAGAGCTGTGAGGGCAAACCCAACGGAAGCTCTGGAGCCAGGGGAGGCTGTAGGAGACTGGGCGAGGCGACGAGAAAGGGTAGAGAGGGCCTCCTCGGCGGCAGCGGCGATGGCAACTAATAAGAGGGCGAAGAAATAGACGCCGAAGCCGCGGTCACCGGGCCAGCCGGAGAAGAGGATCTGGACACGATCGCCCCAGAAAAAAGTCGAGAGGAGGGGAAAAAGACGGTGTCCACGAGCCACCCTGTATCTTTAAAAGTTCCAGCTTTGGAATTCCTGATTCGGGTCTGGATGGAAGTCGAGGTTGTTCAAGTCTTGAAATCTGACCTTTGGAAAGAAAGGTTGTCTAAGCCTTGATTCCTTGCCACTAAAAAGAATCTATTTTTGGAGTTTAGATAAAAAATAATGTTTTTAATTTATTTTATCTATTTATGTGATTATATTTATTTTATAATTTGAAAATTTATTATTTTAATTTCATATTCGTTAGATGTCCTTTTTCAGAAAATATAAGTTTATGCACTTGTTATGTTACTTTTAACAAAAAGTAAATGAATAAAATAATAATTACAGTTGATTGGAAATTAAATATCTAAAAATAAATTATGTCTTGACCTAAATTTGGTGAAAATGGATTTGAAAGACTCAGAATTTATTTTGAATTGAGACAAATGCAAAAGATGATTAATTATGTATATTAATACTCATAAGGTAAATTAGTAGTTTTGAAATCCATAATGACTTGATTTTGAAGTCATAATCTTAGCCAATTTGTATTTGTTAGTTTAATCGAATTAAAAATTATTGTATTTAAAACTATATTAGAATTTTAACTCGTGTCGTACTTTAAAACCAGGAATAATTATGTAAATCTTAATACATTAAAACCCATCTATCCTAAAAGGTTCCAACTCGGAGTCCAAATGAACTTACCAATCTTAAATGAACTGAGAATCATCATTAATGACCTGTTTGGAGCAGCCATGGGGGAGCGGTGCAGCAAAACAGCGGGGGAGCGACGTGGGCTCAAATCGGTAAAAACCAGGTTGTGGGTTATACCTCGCTGTTGGAATTTTTCATGTACTTTTTTTATGTTGCTGCCCTGATACCCTTTTGCCCTAAATCCTACGCAAAGTTTCTCCTCTTCGTGTCGTTTGCTCCTCTCCAGTCTTCGCCCTAACTTCTCTCTCTTCTCTGGTTTCCCGGTTACTCTTCCGCTCTCTTCTCTTTGCACGAGGTATGTTTTTCTTCTCCTCTCTTCAAAACCGCGAAAATATGTTTTGGTATCTGTATGCACATTAGCTTGTTGGATTTTGTTGGGTTTGGGTTGGATTCGTTCATATCTATTACAATGGGATTTGATTCATTTGGATATGCAATGGCTTGTTGGATTTTTCATGGCTTTTAGTTTGTGTTTAGCATTTATTACAGTGGCTAAAATTTCTTATTGGATTAACAAAATGGATTCTATTTCCTTGCTTTCAGGAAAGATGAGCTCTAGAATTTCAGGAACGTCCCCAAGATTGCTATGCTACAACATACTAAAGACTTCCTTTCTGAGGTAACAATAGCCTCATAGCTATGATCTACAGTTTTACAAATGTCCGCAGAACTTCGCAGAAAAGTGTGACTTCTTCTGATGGGCTGATGATCAGGTTAATTCCACTGTCAAAAGTGATCACGAATTGATAGCATCATTAGAGGACAATTTAGGATTAGACATGCGTCACCTTCATGTTAATAATAATATCATCCTTAATTTACTTGTAATTTTATTTTTTTTTCTTTTTCTTTAGCACTTTTAGTATTCACTATTAAGTGAGTTTTGTATCTGAACTTTGTTATGTTTTGAAATAAATTTCTACTTCTGAAGTATCAAATATGTTATTGTTATAGTTCAGTTTTAAACAACTTTACTAAACATGGACTGAATGGTCATTTTTCTAGAAAAATATGCCTCACAGATATTTCCGCTTAGCTGCAATAAACAAATAGACAGCTTCCTTGCAGCAGCATCCTAGGGCAGCGCTGCTGCAACTGCCCCAAGCAGACCCTAAGTTGTCTACTAATTTATTATGACTTACTCGCTCAAGTCTCTAGAGCTATATACAAGTATTAATCCATAAAAGTTGACACCTTTATTAAATGTCCATTTTAGACTTTTGTAGGTTTTTGAAAAGGTGATTGTAAAATTTATGGGGAAATTAATTTTTTATAGCTATCGTGGACATTATAAATATTTTTTTTTCAAAAAAAGTCATTCAGTTTTTCTCTTATTTCTATCATATTTTAGCATATCTTGTTTTAAAAAAAAATAACAACTCACCACAAACTTTTTAGAAATTAACATGAAAGAATAAATTAGGGCTATGTTGGTGATCTAGAAAGAAGAACCTCAAAAACCTTTCCCAAATAAATTTAAGTTTGTGAGTTTCTTTGACCACATCTGTGACTCCCAACAATAAGTTAATATGAGTCAATACATAGCCTTTTCTCTAATATTTAACCAAAACCCAAATTTATAAATAAGGAGTCAGGGGTTGAGCTCAAGCTGTTTGATTTTATGTACTTTAACACATTCTAATGAAATTCAAGAAATTTTGATTTAAAGTTCTTCTCTCTTTATTTCTCTCTTTAAATTTCTAATTCTCTTTCTTATTTTGCTTATTAGTAAAATTTCTGTACTATCAATAAGAATTTTCAACGAAACTTCTTTAAGGATGCAGTGAGCATTTCATATGTTTAAAATTAGAAGTGAGATAAATCGGGAGAAACATAACAAAACAAAGAATTTTTTTTGTGAATATGAAGAATTAATAATTCATCTTTAGTATACTATTAGCAATAGTGGGAAAAATACTAAATAGAAAGATTCAAGGAATCTAGAAGTAGTTTCCTAAAGCTACTTCTAAAAAAATGTAAGGCAACATTATCATCCTTAGGACACTCTCAACTTTAAGAGCAATAGTTTCTACATAACAAGTGATTAGATCTATTATCCTAACAGAAATTAAGATTCAACTCCATCAGCTCTTAGAAAATAAAATTGAATTAAGAAAAGGAAGTTATGGTCACTATTTCAAATCGTGCACATTGCCTTTTGTGCTTAACTTTCTAGACAAAAAAGACATGCAAATTTATAATTTATTAATGCTATATAAAAGGATGTTATAGAGGTGAAGCCTTCCACCATTTTAAGATTTCTCATCTCAGAAAATTATAGATAATCGATAACTTATCAATTTTATTGCCTACTTTGATTAGTTTGTCTCCTTGCTTGATGTTGAAGATACTTTAAAGTGTAGAATTTTATTTACTACTCCTAAGAAGTTGCCACTCAATTTGGTCTCTCGTTTATCATTTGATTTCATTACTTGATTTTTAAAGTTCAAAAATGGTTCATCGCACAACTTGCAAGTGCTTAGAAGTTGTTAAAAAATTCTAGAAATAAAAGACTTAGAGTTAGCTATGGCTTAAATTGTTCATATTTAAAACACATGCATACACACATTAGATGTCCTGCAAACCTTCTACACTAAATTGAATAACTAAATAAAAAGATTAAAAGCTTTAATTGTTGCATTAATTATTAGCATTGTATTTTAGTCATACATGGTTTGCTTGCTACTTATGGTTGAAATGTAATCCTTATAAATTCCTCAAATCTAAACAATAGCCATACATATCTTACATTGCATTAGATTAGACAGCATGGTTGTAAAGTAATTAGGTCGGTTAGCTGGCAAACTTTTCTAGGCATGGTCAAAAGTATAGAGGAGTTGACCTTGGTTTCTATGTCCTACATTATATTTCTAAAGCACCACTTTATCCCCCTTGATTTGTTTCAAGCTTCGTACATCCATTAGTAATACTCATTTTAGTTTAAGTTCAGTCCACAGCTCCTAGGATTTTTATGATCTCATTTTATTTGAATATTGGTCCCAACCACATAAAATAAATAACTTATATATAAAATTCATCTAAAACTCGAAAATGTAAAGCTTAACCAAAATTAATTAGAGCGTTTAATGGGCTTATCAATTTTGTGCGCTCGCTAGTTACATCCTTTAGATTCTAAAAAGAAATGTTTCAACTAAATTTACTGTCTTTGAATTTCAAATTATAATCTTAATCCCCTAAATACTAAAATCTATAGGGATAAGGGCCACTACCATACCATAATCGAAAGTTGACCCAACCCAGAATTACGTAGTTATTTACTTTCCAAAAAGAAGGCCAAAAACTTGACCCAATATATTTTAGCTGCTAGTGTGCACAATAGATGCATTTTTAGAAATTATAATTTAATTAAAAATGTAGACACTAGGGGTCATATGCAATTATACATATTATTTCAAGTAATATAACATTTTATTTTAAAACCTCGGTATCGATCCCACAGGGAAGGTGAAGCTCCTTTCATAGATTTAGTAAAGCTTTACTTTAGCTCCAGACAATTATCTAAGAAATATGGTAGCAAGTTTATGTGGAAAAAGAAGTTATTAAATTCCTACTAAATCTATTTTGAAGCTTAAGGAAAATGCAGTATTTCTAAACTAGTTTTACGTAGAAAAGTTCAAATTATGGTAGAAAAGTTCAAAACTAGTTTTACGTAGAAAAGTTCAAATTATGTAAAAGTTCTTTCCCCTTGCAAAGAGACCATAATCAAAGTAGAAATCAATTCTCTAAAGTTTTAAATGTAGTTTTATGTCAAATAAGAGCAATTCTATTCTTTAACCTATTTTGAGTGCATAAAAAACATTTGCTAACCTAGAGTTAAGTTCCTAAATTATTGGTTATTCTAGGTAGATTCGAGTCTGTCTGATCTCGACTTACTATTTATGTGCACAGTATAACAATGTCTTTGATGATATTTTTCACTTATTTTTCCTTAATTTGCAACAGAACCAAAAATTGATCCTGGAGAAAATAAGAATTTAACTTTTTAATTTATATATATATATATTGGGATACTACGCAAGTATACGTATCGTTATCAAGTAATATAGGACTTTTTGATTAAGCCCCGAATATCAGAGAATTTAACAATATGCATTATTAATCAACAAAATTTCTATTTTAAAAAGACAATTACTTAAACTATAGATATTTTCACAGTAGGTAAAATTTGAATCTTTTTGGTATTTTTGATATGTTGACAAAACAATAAAACTTTCAAAGATAACTTGAGTTTATGTAAAAGAAAAACATTTAATATGAAAATATCTTTCACCTTATCATGAGTCAATAATAAGTATAGGATTTATGTTGTGAAAGTATGTAAATTGTGTTGTGCTAAATAGGAGCAATATTATTCTTTATCCTTACTAGAGATGCTATTAAGAACATTGGCTAATTTAAAGTTTGAATAGTTCTGAAGACCAGCTAGGCAGGAAAGATACCAGCTCTCACTCTAGAGTTCCATCGATTCCCTCCACCTAAGAGCTAACAACTCCTATAAGAACCTAAAACAATAAACCAAGTTGGGGGCTTTAACCTGTCACTTTAAAGTTCTCTAACTCTACACTCTTCAAAGACTATTTAGACTATTTCCCTATCTAAATCATATGAATTACATTCTCATTCATACAATCTTTCCAATTGCTTTCCAATTGTAGAATGAGATAATACCAGCTCGGTTCTTTTATGTTCTCACAACAAATTTTAACATTTAGATGGGTCAGATCAAGAAGTAAATGAAGTGCATTGAATTAAATCATCACAACTTCTTCCAACATTAAAGATCAATACTATCTACAACTTCCATCCAACACTTTAATTACTTACCATTTTAAGGAGAAAGATAAAGAAGACTACTCATAATCCATGGAGAAAACAAAACCACACTTTAATTTAAAAGTAGAAATAATTGTCAAACTAACAAGAAGTCTCAATTAAAACCAAAAGTAAACTTAAAATAAAGATAAAAACTTATCTCAAATCCTCCACAAAACTCTTGAAGTTCTTTTGAATCATTTCTCTTTTACAACACTGTTGACTCTCACAATAAAACTAAAAACAAAAAGGATAAAGTCAATTTGTGGTGCCTGAAAATCTCTCCAAACATTCCTTTCAAAACTCCCCCTTTTTAAGCACTTTTCAGTACTCTTCAAAAAGACTTAACTTTCTTCTTTTATAAATCTCCAAGTGTGCCTTGGTAACTCTTCAAAATGTGTCCCAATTTGACGTATTCTCTAAAGGATGCTTCCTTTCACAAGTATTCTAACCTTATTTTCATTTTTAGTGGACATAATCACCCTCTTTAGCCAATATGTGCCTCAAATGTCCCTTGAAAATTCGGAAAAATGAAGTAAACTGTCACATAACTGCCTTTGGCGCTTAAGCGTGGGGGCGGGGCCTCCGGCGCTTAGGCGTGACCTTCTTTGTTTCACCGGCGCTTAAGCACTGGATCTGACGCTTAGGTGCCAAAACTCGATCTGGCGCTTAGGCGCCAAAACTCTTTTGCACCATTTTCACATTTTTGCTCCAAATTTGATCTTTTTTTACTCATTTTAGCATTTTTTATCTTTTTACTTGTACCTGAAAGAGAAACACACAAATACCTTCCATTAAAGCGCAATATCTCAAAAATAGGTCAATATCTCAAAAATAGGTTTAAAAATGTGTTTAATAACACTAAATATTTTAGGTGTATCAAAATCTCCCAAACTTAAAATATTAGTTGTTCCCAAGTGACACTTCAATTTTTAAAAACCAAATAAGTATGATATGTATATGAATTTCTTTAGAAGTTACTAAAATTTAGATTTAGAAATATATTAGTCTAATTTAGAAAAAAATATTTAGTAATGTGACCAACTTATAGTTTTAGAAATTTTTAATGTTAAGAAAGATGAAAATATGTGTTCCTATACAAATATGAATTTTTATCTAATTCAAGAATATTGTAGATTTTCCAAATTTAGAATTTAGTATTTTTATTATCTCTACTTAAAAAATTTTATTAAGAATAATTTTACTTACTATATTATATCCCTAAGCTTAAGATTTTCTCAAGTCTTATTCTTTAAAAAGATCAAATGTGGAACCAATTTTTGATTAGGCACTAATCCTCAAGCTTCTCCTTCCTTTCTTTTTTTTTCTTTTTCTTTTTCTTTTTCTTTTTATTTTTCTTTTTCAGGCAAGGATTACTAGATCTAGATAGCCCTTTAATGGTTTTGAATTCCACTTCTCCTTTCCTAAAGCAAAGAATTAATATTAATCTTTTACTTATTAATATAATAATATTTTTGGAAATTATTTTTAATAAAACAAATTTACGTATTAAAAATAAAAGTCTAAATTTCTAAGTTCTTCAAAAATACAATTTTTCTTACTAAGGGTAGTTACTCTATATTTAGTATTTTTTACACTAAAAAGTTTTAACTGAAAGTTTTTCTTCATTACTCAGAATTTTAACTAAATTTTTTACTCATTTCTATAATTAAATTTTACTTCCCTAATATAACTTCATATATATGATCATTTTTCTTTTCAAATCATTCACTTGTAGCACATTTGAGAATAAAAAAAATTCAAGTTTTGAAAATATTTTTCATTCCCCCCCCCCAAACTTAAATTTTTAACAAGATTAAACAGTTTAGCAGCAAATATATATAAGTAGGAAATGAAAATTCAAATAACATGCTTACAGGAATTTTTATACCCTAATTATACAAGTATAAAACTTAAAATAGGAGTAAAATAAATTTTTGATTAATTTTATATCATTTTTATTTTAAATTAATATGTAGAGATTCATTGTTCTAAGTAGTGGGTGCAGACATTAAAACTAACTAACACACTAACTTTGATTTCACAATCTCAACATAAAAGCAGACATACTAACAAGATAAAAGAAAAATACAGGGTAGCAGCTTTCTAAAATCAAAGTTTAATACTAAAGATAACAAGATTTTCAAATTTTCATAAGACATAGAAATAAGTTCAATGCTAAATAACTAAAACACAATAATCAACACACAACAACAATTACTACCCTAGAATTAAGACAAACTAATAATAAAACACAAACATCAAAATAACAATTAAACAAAACTCCAACACATCACAAAGTCCAAACAAGTACACAAATGCAAATGTATCAAGTCCTAACCACGTAGTCCATCACATATTACAAACATAGAAATAAATCAGTCCTCCTCCTCCTCATCATTAGAATCACCGCTATTCCATACATTTGTAGACTCATAATTAGGGTATATAGGATATGAAGGAAATTCCACTCCTTGGTTACCTCTAATGAGGCTTTCCAAAGATGAATGAAATTTCTCCTCATAATCACTTTTCCTTCTATTGTACCATCAATATGATCTACAAAGCTTTCTAAATTTCGTACCTTATCTGTGGTATAATTGATATTGTCCATCATCCTCTACAATAATTGATTTTGATTTTCAGTAGACTCACCTCTATAAGTAGAAGCTCTCGAGGTAGATGGTCTAGATGTAGAAGCAGCAGAGGTAGAAGCAACAGACGTCGACATTCCATAACTCCGTGAAAATCCTCCTCTCCAACCAACAATAGAATGATCCAAATACGACTTCATATTTACACTTGTAATTAGCTTCAGAGGCAACGACACTTCTTCTTAGCTATCATATCTCACTCAAGCCTGCTCACACAAAGAAAAGATCAAGGAAGCAATTTCCAGACCTGTAGTAGTAGGGGTAGTGGCAGAACTGATGATAGTCTGACAGATCAAAGCTCCAATATTGATGAGTTTGCTTTCCTGAATATAATAATTCAAAGTTGCTCTCTCCCTCGTAACTTCACTGAGATGATTTGTCAGTAACAGACGAGCTAAAATAAAGTAGTGTCATGTATTTGATGGTGCACTTAACTTCAAAGTGGAAAAGTTAACTCTCCTCTCATTTGTGATTTTTTGGAGTCCTCTTCCAACAGTCAAATATGAAATAATTAAGTCAAGTTTGTCTCAGTAGGACTATAGTTCACATAAAAACACAAAGTATCAGGTGGTAAATGGTAGAAAATATTGATTACCTCTGATGAAAAAGGTATCAATTTCCCTCTAACCATGGAGGTTTGCATAGAACTCCCGAACTACAGAAAAAATAACCACAACAAAAAAATAGCAAAATTGTTCCCATTGTCGGCGAACGATTAAATTTTCTACAGATCCACTTAAATTTTTGGAACACCTCTCAGGAAATAACTTTCGTGACTGTAGAGTGTCACTATACCTATCATGAGCTTTTGAACTCACAAACTTGCACAAATCAAAGTGGGTCTTTCCTTTACTCCTCTTCAATCATGGGGCTATTCTACAAATTTCACAATATTCCACAATAACTTCAAAAACCAAGTGTAATCTACTAAACTTAACTCTTATAAGTATAAACTACCCTTTCTATGCAATTTCCATAGATTTTTCCTCATTTTTTACCATGAATAGTGATTTTCAGGTTTCTCCAAAATGTACTCAAAATACATGGTGAAAATCTAAAATTTTTACATAGAAGTGAAGCTCTTACCTTAAGAAATCCAAATCTAGCAAATTTTGCTCAAATCCATCAAGAAATCTTCAAGAAAAGGCTTGCTCTAGACTTCAAAACCGTAAACTAGAGAGGAAGAAGGTGATGGCGAGAGTAAAAATGGTGATTTTTGGGGTTATTTTTACCTTTTATTACCTTTAACCATTCACGAACTGGTTTTCATGAATCGACACTTAAGCGCAGATATGTGGCGCTTAGGCGCCTACCTCTTGGGTTACATCATGCTTAGCACAAGAATGTGGCGCTTAGGTGCCAGTACACTATTTTTAATATTTTTTAGCTGAAGTAAAATGTACTATTAGGCTAAGTATACTACCTCTAAATGGTCTTATAACACTTAAATGACTATTTTCCTCTCCCTTAACTCTCCTCTTTCTCAAAATTCTTCAATATAACTAATTCAATTTGAGGACTAATTCTATAACTAATTCAAGTTGAAACAAAAATAACATAAATTTTTACACAAACAAACATTTATATTCATTTACGAACTAGTACAAGTACGTGTAACACTTAATTCTCACTCCAAATAGTATCGGATGAGAAAATTTTCCTAAATACAAACACTTAACAAACATTCACAATTAAACATATAGCAGGCATAAACTTCAAAAACAATATTTAACACTAATACATAAAAACAAAAACTCCTAACAAACAAACTTTAACACTGAACTTAATTTCATTCTTCATTTGTTGGGACATATTCCGGTCTTTCATTAGTCTCTCTTTGGGCATTCAGAATATATAGTTGACAAAACAGATGGTGGTGACGAGCTCTGATACAATCTTCTTCAATCCATTTCTACTTATGATACATCACCTTATCCGCTTTTTCTATATAACTAGTGTGACTAAATTGCATTTTTAATTGCCAACCAATATGCTCTAGATGGGCACTAACTTCATTTACATTTATCTCAAGTAAAGTCACGTTAGCCTCAATTTTGTTGATCTTTTTCGCTATTCCTTCAATACTAACGGCTAAGAAATCGTTATACATCTCTTGTGCACTTTGACTAATGATTTTCTTACTCATGACTTCTTCCTTTTTCTTCAAATCCATCTCCCATGAAAACTTTTTCACTAAATCTCTCTTCCTTTTAGACTTTAGGGCTGAAAATATTTTTAGGGGTGAAGTTCCATCACAAAACTTTCTATTTATAAGACTAAATCCTTCCAACAACTTCTAGGCATGTCCTAAAACTACCGTGGCACGTTTTAGTCAACTAATTGGCGGTTAAACCTTCTAGAACTTTAATTTCGCACATGGTTTTTAACTCCTGTGCATAAGCATCGAATATTGACACTTAAGCGCCACAGCTCAATTTTGCAACAGTCAACTTAACGTGCAAATTCTCATTTTAGCATGTCTAGATCACTAAATAAAGTCTTAAAATCAATATTAACACTTAATAGTTTAAAAAAAAAATACTACCTCAAATTTTCTTAAACACACACAAACAATAATCAAAGCAAAACACACTAATAACTATGGGTTGCCTCCCACAAAGCACTTAGTTTTACGTTGTCAGCCCGACGTAGCTAGTGCTTATTTTGGTTGACCTAACATCATACGATCATTAAATTTACACTGATCCCCTACAAAACAAGGTTTCATTCTAGGACTATTCACTTTAAATACTTTCTCAGTTTTAGGATCTTTCATATCCACAGCTACATAAGGATAAACTTTTATCACAACAAATGGGCCCATCCACCAAGACTTAAGGTTGCCTGAAAATATTCTTAACCTTGCATTATATAGAAAAACATGTTGGCCTGGCTGAAAAATTTTTAGTAAGAATCCTTTGAATATGCCACATTTTCATCTTTTCTTCATAAATCTTACAACTCTCATAAGATTCATTCCTTATCTCTTCAAGCTCATTTAATTACAATAATCTTTTCTGACCAATATCTTTCAAATTATAATTGAACTCTTTAATCGATGAATATGCTTTATGCTTAAGTTCAACTGGTAAGTGACAAGTTTTCTCAAATATTAACCTATATGGGGACATTCTTATAGGAGTTCTGTATGCAGTCCTATAAGCCCACAAAGTATAGTCAAGTTTGACTGACCAGTCCATTTTTGTTGGATTCACAGATTTTTCCATAATTCTTTTAATTCCCAAGTGTATAATTCAGCCAAACCACTTGTCCGAGGATGACAGACAGTAGCAATTCTATGGTTTATATGATATTTCTTCAAAAATTTCTCCATTATGACATTTTTGAAATGACTTCCCCCATCAATTATGATCACTCTTAGCATCCCAAATCTAGAAAATATATTTGTTTCAAAAATTTTGCAACACTTTGAGCATCACATTGAGGTAAAGCATTAGTTTCTATCCATTTGGATACATAGTCCACTGCTAACAGTATATATAAATTTTTGAAAGATGATATAAATGGTCTCATGAAATCTAATCCCCAAACATCAAATATTTTAACTTCTAGCATATAATTGAGGGGGATCTCATTTCTTCTAGAAATATTGCCTACTCGTTGATATCTATCACAAGTTTTGATATAAGCATTAACATCTCTAAAGATAGTAGGCTAATAGAATCCAAATTGTAAATTTTTGTATGATGTTTTATCAACACCAAAATATCTCCCAAAATAAGAATTATGACATTTTTTGATAATTTCATAAGTTTCTTCTAAAGGTACACATCTTCGAATAATCAAATCTTTTCCTTGTTTATATAAAAATGGGTCATCCCAAAAATAAGTCTTAGCTTCAGAAATAAATTTCCTCTTCTGTTGGTATGTCATTCCAAATGGTATAATATCGTAACAAGAAAGTTCACAATGTCGACATACCACGGAACACGCCACTCATTAATATTCAACAAGTTTTTATCTGGAAAATGTTTATTAATTTCTTTTTCGAAATAAAGTGGTTCTTTAACTCAAGTCTGGACAAATGATTAGCAATTTGATTTTCAGTCCCCTTCCGATCTACTATTACAAAATCAAACTCTTGTAAAGAAGAATCCATTTTATAAGTCTTGGTTTACCATCATTCTTTTTTATTAAGTTCTTAATAGCAGAATGATCTGTATGCCATACGCAATGAGTTTCAATTAAATATGATCTAAATTTATCTAAGACATATATTATTGCTAATAACTCTTTTTTAGTTGTTGTATAATTAATTTGGATTTCATTATGAGTTTTACTAGCATAGTAAATTACTTTAAAAATTTTATCGTATCTTTGTTCTAAAACAGCTCCAATAGCATAATCATTAGCATCACACATCAGTTCAAAATATTTTCCCCTATTTGGTGAAACTATAATTGGTGCAGTGACTAGTTTTTCTTTCAATTACTTAAAAGCTCTTAGGCACTATTCATCAAAATTGAAAATTGCGTCTTTCTACAGTAAATGGCATAAAGACTTAGCAATTTTTGAAAAGTCTTTAATATATCGTCTGTAGAATACAACATGTCCTAAAAAACTCCTAATTTCCCTTATATTTGTTGGATAATGTAAATTAGAGATCAGTTAAATTTTTGGCAGGATCTACTTCCATACTATTTTTTGATATTTTAAGTTCCAATACAATTCCTTCTGCTATCATAAATTGACATTTATCCCAATTAAAGACTAAATTTTTTTCTTCTTAGAGCTTAAAAACTTTTGATAAATGTTCTAAACATGAGTCAAATGAAGTTCCAAACACTGAAAAATCATTCATAAAGACTTCAATCCCTTTTTTATCAATCCCTTAAGACTTCAATCCCTTTTTTAATTAAATCACAAAAAAAGTTGTTTGAAATGTAGCAGGGGCATTAAATAAACCAAAGGGCATTCTTCTAAAAGCAAATGTATCATAAGGACTGGTAAAAGTTATTTTCTCTTGATCATCAGGAGTTATTTGTATTTGGTGATAACCAATATATCCATCCAGAAACAAAGGTATTTATGCCTAGCTAGTCTATCCAACATTTGATCTACAAAGGATAGTGGTAAATGATCTTTCCTAGTGGCAAGATTTAATTTTCTATAATCAATGCATATTCTCCACTTTGTTACTTATCTAATAGGTATTAATTCATTATGTTCATTCACAGTGGCAGTTACTCCTCATTTCTTAGGAACACAATGAATTGGACTAACCCATGCACTATCTGAAATAGGGTAGATAATTCCAGCATATAACCACTTTGAAATTTCTTTAAATTTTTTTTTTGAAATTTCTTTCTTTACAACTTCTTTCATAACATGATTCAGTCTCCTTTGAGGATCAAGCCTGGGTTTGCAGCTCTCTTCCATATGAATTCTATGCATACAAAATGAAGGACTGATTCCTTTTATATCAGTTATTGTCCATCCAAAGGCTTTATGAAAATTTTTCAAAATTTTCATCAATCTTTCTTCTTCTTCCATCGTTAACTTTGAAGAAATTATAACTGGTAAAGTAAGAGAATCACTTAAAAAGACATATTTTAAATGATCAGGAAGTAGCTTCAACTCAAGTTCTGGAGGTTTTTGACAGTGACTTTATATATGCTTAAAATTACAAGAATTTGATACTGTTGCTAGAATATTTAAGTCCCCAGCAATGGTGCCAAAAACTTGACTGCCAAAAACTTGACAACGGTTAATGTGTATAAAAAATTCAATAATTGCAAAGTCATACTTATCAACGCAAGTATATGTCAAAATCATACTTATCAACGCAAGTATATGTATCGCTCAAGTAATACAGGGCTCTAATGGAGTCCTGGAAATCGATCTCACAGGGAGTAATATTAGAGGCTATGAACTAAGATTTAAAAAATCAATACTTAATCACAACAATATAGTTCAAATTGCATATTTGTCACTAATAGACAATTTAAATAAAAATGTAATTTTAATAAATTCTTAATTAACTAATTCTACTAATAAAGTTTCTAATGTGAAGTTCAATATATAAAAATGCTTCCTTCTCCATGTCAAGAAATTTAAGTGAATGGATAAACTGAATCAGTTCAAATTATATTGTGTCAAATAGGAGCATGCTTATTCTTTAACCTTTGGACCAGACATAAAAAACATTGACTAATCCTATGCTTGGTTACTGAATCTGCTGCTAAGCTGGGAGGATACCGGCTCTCACTTCGGAGCTCCCACGTTCCCCTCGCCTGAGGGCTAACATATACACTTCAGTGCCCAAACGATAGTATCGAATTGAGGATTTTAGTCTGTCACTCTAAAATCTCCAATTCTACGCCCAATAATTTTTATTTCCATATTTATTTGCACCCAACTTTCAAGGAATTTGATCTCCCTAAATCTTGGATGTAAACTTTACTTTAGTTGTAAAACTCAACATATTTTAACAAATTAATTGATCAGATTGAAAGTAAATTAAGATTGAAGTGAAAAGATCATCACATCAAGACAAGGAGAAAGATAAATAAAACTACTCAGAACTCATGGAGAAGATACAACAAAACTTAGAACTTATATATAAAAGCAAAGTCATACAAACTTCAATAAGTAAATACAACTTATCTATAGTTCCTCCCCAAGCAAACTCTTCAAAGTTCCTATGAATCTCTTCCTTCCTTTACAACACACAAAATTCTCTTTTGAAGCGGCAAGGAAGAAGAAATCTCTTACAATCTCTCAAAGAATTCCTCACAATATTAACCCTAAATTAAACTCTCTGCACTCTACAAACAAAAAAAACTCAGCTGACACCACCACGGGGCTCTCTCTCTTTTTTTTTCTGGCCCAAATGTTTCTGTTAAAGTTGTAGAAGAGTTTTCCAAGAGATGCCTAAGCGTCCTTTCAAAAATCGTCCACATTCAATGCACCTGTTAAGAGAACTGTCGTTCTCACCGTCGGCAGCCTCGATTGCGCCGTCGCCAACCTTCTAGAATATTTGATTCTAGACTTTTAGGAAAAACCCACCGTCGGCGCAGTTGGGCTTTCCATCGGCGCCCTAGTTCAAATCTTCATATTTTGGTCCTTTTTTGCTCCAAATTCGCTCCTGTTTGCATCTTTTTGCTCTAATGATCATAATTCAACATACCTGCAACAAAACATCAAAAATACCCTTCTTTAAAGTGTAATATCATCAATATTAGTATAAAATAGGTATGAAAATCTCAATATATTTTTTTTTAGTCAGTTTTTCAATTGATGGACAAAATGATTTATCTAAATTTCAAAACTTTCTCAAACATAGTTTGAATCTTCCTTAAAAAGATCTTCACATTGATCTAATTCCTCTTCTTGCTTGTGTTCTAAATCTTTTACTTCATAATTTTCTTCATAATTTGTTTTGAAATGACGTTCACTCAGATATCTTATAACATCCATCCTATGGTATTCCTCATCTTTACCTTTTGTAGGATACTTCATTGATCTTGAAATGTTAAAAGTAACCATTTGATCATTGGCGTGCATTTTTAATTCCCCTTTCTGCACATCTATCATAGTTCTTCCTGTAGTTCTTCCTGTGGCTAGGAAAGTTCTCCCCAAAATGATAGGGATCTCTTTATCTTCCTTCATATCTAGCACAATGAAATCAACAGAAAAGATAAATTGATCCACTTTCACCTGGACATCTTCTATAACTCCTTTAGGGTACGTTATCGAACGATCTGCTAACTGCAGAGTTACAGTAGTAGGGTTTATTTCTCCTAATCCTAATCTCTTAAATATTGATAATGGCATGAGGTTAATACTTGCACTTAAATCACATAAAGCTTTCCGATAAAATTTGTCTCCTATCGCACATGGAATTGTAAGGCTATTAGGATCTTTAAGCTTCTCAGGAAGCTTTTTCTAAATTATAGCACTGCACTCCTCACTAAGTGCAACATTCTCATTATCTTCAAACTTCATTTTTCTGTTGAGGATATCCTTCATAAACTTTACATAGCTTGGCATCTATTCTAAGGCTCCAACAAATGGAATATTAATTGTAAGCTTCTTAAAAATTTCTATAAATTTTGAAAATTATTTATCCAACTTCTATCGATGAAGTCTCTGTGGAAATGGAAGTGGTGGTTTTTTCAAATCAATTTTTAGCAAAGAAATCAGTATTTCAGAATCTTTTGGAGCGTTTTTTGATTCTTCAATTTCTTCTCTCTCTACTTTAGTTTCTTTTTAAACCCTACCTTCTAACTTTCTTCCGCTTCTAAGTTGAACAACTTTAGTAATACTTCATTTTGTATACCTAAAGGAGTTGTACTTGCTCTTTATTTGGGTCTTTCAGATTTGTTTCAGTATTACTAGGAAGTGTTCCTTATGATCTATTACATAATGAATTTGCAATTTGTCCCAGTTGATTCTCAATATTTCTAATTGTAGCTCCTTAACTTTGTAATCCTTAACTTTGTAATAGATTTTCCATTTATAATACCACTTCTTCTATAGACAATTTCTTCTCCTTAAATTGTGGATTATTGTTGAAACTTAGAGGATAAGTATATCTATAATTATTATTCCCTTGGTTGCTCTAGTTTCCCAATGGGTTTACTTCATTCTTCCCCCATTGTTGATTATTATCACCCATAGTATTATTCTAATTAAAGTTGGGATGGTTCTTCCAACTTGGGTTATAATAGTTTAAATATGGGTTATTCTGCTTGTTGTTTATGACATTCAAAGATTATAATGATGCTTGAGAATCTACCATTTGACCTAATGAATTCTTTTCAATCATTACAATTGATTCAGAAAAATTCATTCCAAATTGGTCTAACTTCTTAAAAATTGCAGCAACTTGATTTTTGCTAACATATTACATGCATCAGACTCATGAATATTCGCTACTTTCTTTGGATTCACCCTCTCAGAAGGCCATTAAAAATTATTGGTAGCCAATTCTTCAATTAAAACATAAGCGTCATGAAATGGTTTTGACATCAATGAACCACTAGCAGCGGCATCGATAATAGATCTAAGAGACCCATCTAATCAATTATAAAAAGTTTGAATTATTAATCAATCTGGTATTGCATGGTGTGGACACTTTCTTAAGAGTTATTTAAATCATTCCCATGCTTCATAAATCAATTCCCCTTCAATTTGATTAAAAGATGTAATATCATCTCTAAGCTTCACAGTTTTTTATGGTGGAAAATATTTAGCAAGGATTTTTTTTGCTAAATCACCCCAAGTTTTGATAGATCCAGGTGCTAACAAATTTAACCACATCTTAGCTTTATCCCTCAGTAAGAAATGAAATAACCTAAGTCTTATGACATCATCTGATACACCATCATATTTAAATGTAGCACACAATTCTAAAAAATTGGCAATATGTAAATTTGGATCTTCAGTTGGTGATCCCCTAAACTAATTATTTGATACAATTTGGATAATAGCAGGTTTAAGTTGAAATGAATTAGCCACTACAGTAGGTTTTGAATACAACAATGAAGTTCATCTACCGTATGGTTGACATAATCTCGTAAAGGTCTAAATTCTTGATGAATTTTAACATTTTGATCATTTTGGTTTGTCATTTCAGTAATTTTGTTAGATTTTTCAAAATTTTGAATTTTTATGGTTTTTCTAATTTTCTTAACAGTTCTCTCTAATTCAAAATCGTAGGGCACTAGTCCTTCAGAACCTGAACTACGCATATACTAAAATAAAATAAAAATAAAATAAAATAAAACACACATAAAAATACTATAATAATACATTCCTGCAATAATTCTTAAAGTTTAAATAAAACTTTCTAAAATAGAAGTTTGCTTTCAATTAATTTTTGAATTCCCCGGCAACGGTGCCAAAAACTTGATCTCGACTTACTATTTATGTGCACAGTATAACAATGTCTTTGATGATATTTTTCACTTATTTTTCCTTACTTTGCAACAGAACCAAAAACATGATTCTAAAGAAAATAAGAATTTAAATTTTTAATTTATATAAATATTCGCATACTACGCAAGTATACGTATCGTTATCAAGTAATATATGACTTTTTTTATTAAGCCCCAAATATCGAACCCATTGAGAATTTTACAATATGCATTATTAATCAAAAAATTTTCCATTTTAAGAAGACAATTACTTAAACTATAGATATTTTCACAGTAGGTAAAATTCAAATCTTTTTGATATTTTTGATATTTTGACAAAACAATAAAACTTCTAAAGATAACTTGAGTTTATGTAAAAGAAAAACACTTGATATGAAAATATCTTTCTCCTTATTAGTAATAAGTATAGGATTTCTATTGTGGAAGTATGCAAATTGTGTTGTGCCAAATCGGATCAATATTATTCTTTACCATTACTAGAGATACTATAAAGAACAATGGCTATATTAAAGTTTGAATAGTTCTGAAGACCAACTACGCAGGGAAGACACCAGCTCTCACACTATAGTTCCCTTGATTCCCTCCACATGTGGGCTAACATCTCATATCAGAACATAAAAAAATAAACCAAGTTGGGGGCTTTAACTTATCAATTTAAAGTCCTCTAACTTTACACCCTTTAATTATTTCTCTATTTATTTGCACTATATCATATGAATTACATTCCCATTCATACAACCTCATGTGATTCTTTTCAATTTTTGACTGAGACAATACCAGCCCAGTTTATTCATGTTCTCACAACAAATTTTAACATTAAGATGGGTCATATCAAGAAGTAAATGAAGTGCATGAAATTAAATCATTACAACTTCTTCCAACATTAAAGATCAATACGCTCTACAACTTCCATCCAACACTTTAATTACTTATCATTTTAAGGAGAAAGATAAAGAAGACTACTCATAATCCATGGAGAAAACAAAACCACACTTTAATTTAAAAGTATAAATCATTGTCAAACCAGCAAGAAGTCTCAATTAAAACCAAAAGTAGTTCAAAAATAAAGATAAAAACTTATCTCAAATCCTCCAACAAACTCTTGAAGTTCCTTTGAATCTTTTCTCTTTTACAACACTCTTGACTCTCACAATAAAACTAAAAATAAAAAGGATAAAGTAAATTTGTGGTGCCTAAAAATCTCTCCTAACATTCCTCTCAAAACTCCCCCCTTTTAAGCACTTTTCAGGACTCTTCAAAAAGTCTCAACTTTCTTCTTTTATAAATCTCTAAGAGGTGCCTTGGTAACACTTCAAAATGTGTCTCAATTCAATGTATTCTCTAAAGGATGCCTTTTTTCACAAGTCTTTTAATCATATTTTTTTCCTAGTGGTCATAACTTTGTCTTTTAATCATATTTTTTTCCTAGTGGTCATAACCACCCTCTTTAGCCAATAGGTGCCTCAAATGTCACTTCAAAATTCGGCAAATTGAATTAAATCGTCAAATAACCGACCGCCTTTGACGCTTAAACGTGAGGCCTCAGGTGCTTAAGCGTGACCTTCTCTATTTCACTGGTGCTTAAGTGTCGGATCTGACGCTTAGGCGCCAAAACTCTTTTGCACCATTTTCACATTTTTGCTCCAAATTTGATCCTTTTTCACTCCTTTGAGCATTTTTCATCTTTTTTCTTGTACCTAAAAGAAAAATACACAAATTCCTTCCATTAAAGTGCAATATCTCAAAAATAGGTATAAAAATGTGTCTAAAAATACTATATATTTTAGGTGTATCACTATCACATCCATATTACCAGCTACGAACATTATTATGGAAAAACCTAGTCTTAAGTTCCAAGCTCTCGATCAAATTGGTTAAAGTTCTAGCCTGTCACCCTAGAATCACTAATTTACGACCATCAAAACTTATCTCCTAATCTATTTACACTAACCAATGGGTTACCTTCTCACCCACTAGATTAATGTGATTCTTACTAGTCAAGGAAAACATAGCCCTCCCGGGTCATTATGGATTCACAAAAAATTTTAACATTCCAATTGGTCAGATTGAAGATGTAAATTAAATATGAAGTAATGAATCATCACAAGTATTGAATAAGAGAAATCTTAAAACAATTTATTCCCACAGATGATTATGTTTTAATGTAAGGAGAAAGATAATGGAAACTACTCAAACTTCATGGGGATAACACAACAAAAAATGATTTATATTAAAATCTAAGTTTATAAAGTAAAACAAAACTAGAAAAAAAAACAATGTACTTATCTCTGAAACCTATCCCAAAGAAAATTCTTTGAAGTTCCTTTGATGACTTCTTACTCTAATAAACACACTCGAAAGACTCTCACCAACACACTCAATCACACACACACACCCACGCCTCTACTCTCTTTCAAGCTACCCCTTTTTTTGATCAGCCAATGCTTCCTTTAAATAAAGCTCTTAAAATTACAAAGAGTCTCTTCAAGCACCTCTTCAAAATTCATCCAAATTAAGTGTAAGAAAATCAAAACCATTTTTGGCGCCTAGACGCCAACCTTCTAGAAGCCCATTTTATTTAAATATCATCTAGGCGCCAAGTAACATTTTTTTCCTTTACTCCATTTGACTCCAGTTTGCTTTGCTTTTTCTCCTTTTGTGCTTAAACACCATCTCTTGTATCTGAAAATAAAAAAAAAAAAAAATACCTTCCATTAAAGTGTAATATCCTTAAAAATGATCATAAAATGTGTATACAAAAATATCACATTTTAAGGTAAGTCAATACCCCCAAACATAAATGTTACTTATTTTTAAGTAACCCATTTATTTTCTAAAATAAATTCTTTAACTTTTGGTAGTGGTTTAATTAAAGATTACAAAACTTATCCCATGAATGTGATGGTGAAACTTTAGAAAAATTTTTAATAACTCAGGATAGAACTAGGGTATAAAATTATCCAGTACTTAAGTTAAGAATTCTGTTTTTCTATTCATTTCAAATATAATTGTAATTAGTCAGACTTAGGAATCTTATAAAAATTAAATGATAGAATATTATGAGAACTCTACTAATAGATATTTGACTAATACATTAAAATTAAGAATAAACTCAGAAGTAAATAAGTTTCTTTCTTTAAAATAATTTAAGTGAAGCCAATTTTTAATATGCATCTTCTCATGTTTCTCCTCACATATTTTTCTTTTTTTACTTTCTTTTCTTTTAATTTTGCTTTTCTTTTCTTTTAGGATCATTTTCAATTATTTCTTTTCTTTTTTTTATGTGAGGATTATTATATTATCTGGATAGCCTTTAATGATTTTAAACTTCATTATCCTCTTCCTAAAGTTAAGAACTTCTCACATGAACTTCTCACATTTCTCACATTTCTTTACTTGATAATGTGTATTAATATAAAAATGATTTTTCATAGAGTTTCAAATTCATTTTAAAGTGCAAATGTAAGATCCTTAGTGTTTCAAAAATACAACTTTTTTTAATTTGAATAGTAAAAGCGTATTCCTATACTTTTATACCAAATATCTTAACTCTAGGCCTACTCTTAATCACTAAAAATTTTTTACTATGACATTCATGGGAAAAAAGTATAGTAATATTTAATGAAACCCACTATCGTAAGTTATGTTAAAATAATAATAAATTTTATTAAACACAAAAAAAAAAATTTAGTTTTTAAGAGTTTTTCTCACCCCCCCAAACTTCAATTTTTAAATAATTTAAAACATTATAGTACAAAATAAGTATGAAGAGAGAAAAAACATTTTATCAAATTTATTATCTATCAACTTGTTCTAAACATGAAAATAATACAGGTACAAGGAGTAAAAATAGAAGTGTGTAGCAGTAAGTAAATATAAATTAAATGTGTTTAGCATGAAAAGTACAAAGTAAAGAACTACTCTCACACACAAGCAATATATATATATATATATATGAAATAGTGCAAAAAGGTAAAAAATAGAGCAGTGAAAACTAAAATGTTCAAAATCCACATCAGTAGTAAACATAAATATCATAATGTATAATACAAACAAAATAACTAAATAGTCAACAATAAATAGGGAAGTAACTACATACAGACTCAGAATAACAACTTCTCATCCTCCTTCTCCTCATCATCATCCTCATCCTCATCCTCATCATGATCAACTTCTTGTTCTATATGCATGTGGCAGTCAAGCTGACAATGAGCATAAGAGGGGAACTCTACACCCTAATCTCTTCTTAGATAGCTCACTAGGGAAGTATTGAAACTCACTTCATAATCACTTTTGTTTTCATATAATGTCCCAAATGTTCTCAGTGTTCCTCATTTTCCTCCTGTTAACACTGTACAGAGAGTTTATCACCTTGATTTATCTGCAACTACTCAAGTATAGTGTCTATACTAATAAGAGGATGAGTCAAAGTACTAGAGGTAGAAGGCCTCAAAGCTGAAGTAAATGGAATATCAGAAGATCTAGCACGAGATCTACCATATAAATCCACATTAGACCTACCGATATGCTTTAGTAGTTGCAGTAGCTCCTCCCAAATATTAAACTTAACCTCAAATTGCTTACAAATAGTAAAGATAAGAGAAGGTAAGCCCAAACCTGCAATAGTACTAGCTCTAGCGGACATGAAAATAAACTTTTAATGAGAGACCCAACATTAATAGGTTTCATCTTCTGAATGCAATAGTTTAGAATGATTCTCTTCTGGGTCACTTTGCTCAAATGACTTGTAGGAAGAAGTCAAGCAGAGTTAAAATAGTGTCAGGATTTAGATGGAGCATGAAGAATGGAAGAGGAAAAATTTACCTTATATTCATTCTTAACATTCCAAGCTCCACGCCCATCCATCAGAAATCCAATAATCTCATCTAGCTATAATTTAGTAGTATTGAATTTAGAATACTAGCAATCGTGATTGAGAGGTAACTGGTAAAAACCATTATTCCGCTCAAGAGTAAATTCAACTCCCCTCTCCTGAACAATCACTTCATCTTCAGGTGCCTCAAGGAGGTTCGCATAAAATTCTTAAACCACAACAACAACTACTACAATGGTAAAGTAGCAGAAACTTTCCTATTGATGAGCAACAATCAAATTCTCTATAGAACCACCAGGTCTAGAAAACTTTGTTGAACTATAAACTTCTTTGATAAGATAAATTTGTTGTATTGATCTTGTGCTTAAAGATTGATAAATTTCTTATTATGGAAGGCTTCTTTCCCCTTTCCTCTTTATGCCTTAGGAGCCATATCAAAATCTAATAAAAATCCAAATAAATTCCAAACATATGTTCTAAAGGCTCTTACAAACATCTTCCAAGCAAACAAACTTTTCCACCATGAATTTTCAATATTCTCTCCATATTTTTGAAAATTTTCAGAATTTTTACAATGTAGAAGAAATCCATGGTAAATGAAGAAAATTTCTTAGGAAAATTGTAGATCTTACCTAGAGAAGAATAAATCTAAATTTTTAGGTCTTAATTCACCAAGATATGTAAGTTATGAGAAGCCCTAGAGAGTTGCAATCATGCTAATGGAAAGAAGATGAAGTTCTAGTGGTGAAAATGGTGTCAAACTGGTGGAATTCATGATTTAATGGGCTGAAGCTGAACCAATGTTTCAACTTGCTCGGTGCTTAGGCGCTAGCTTTGGCACTTAGGCCCCATTCTTCCTCGGTTTCCGGTGCTTATGTGCCAAATTTTGGTGTCTAGGCGCCAGTGCCAAATTTTGTAATTCTTTATTTTTTGATTGATTTTTTAAAGGCACAGTAAACCTAAGGCTTTCCAACCCTAGTTTACTTGGTTCAACATCATTATAAGAAATAATCATCTTCCAATTTCCATTTACACAAGTGATATGCCTAAAAAGTGATTTCTTTTTCATATACATTTTATGCTCATTTTTAGATAAATTAATGATATTGCACTTTCCTGGAAGATATTTTGCATAATTTTACTTTTAAGAACAAAAAATAGACTTTAAAAAAAATAAGCAAAACTTATGCAATTTGGAGCAAAACGAGCAAGGAAGAAAATTCTGACCTGACACATTTTGAAATGTTTTTTTATGCTTAATATCCTTTACATTTATCACATATTTTTGAATGAAATTAAACTTTAAAGACAGGTTATTTTCATGTCTAGTTTGTAAATATACAAATTTGCAACATAACAGAGCTAAAACGGGGCAAGATGGAGCTAAACGGGGCAAAACTGTGGAGCTACGCATATAGTGGTGCCTAAACCCCCAAACTGGCACCAAACTAGCACCAAACTGGCACTTAAGCACCAGTGATGATGGGAATATGGAGCCTAAGCATTGGAAAATGACGATTAGGCGCCAGAAGCGGTTTTGGACGATTTTGGATGACTTTTGGTGGTTCCAGGATTGTTCTGGAAGGTTTTAGATGGCTATGCACACCCCAATGAGTGATTCAATGAATCTAGACACTTGGAAAGGCCATTAGATGAAAGGATATGTCTCTTGGAGTGAAGAGGTGTGTCTCTTGAGAAAAAAAGGTGGTTTTTGTTTCCCTTTAAAAAGAGGGGCTTAGCGCCTCTCATAAGGAGAAGAAGGAGTTAGGAAAATAGATAGAATGTTTAGGGATCTTAGAATAGGAGTAGAAATGTAGATTTCTACCTTTTCAGGAAAGATTGGAGAGGAGATTTTTAGAGAATCTGTAAGGAATCTTACGAGCATTGCATGGATTAGCGGGATACTTTGTGTGAGAGATCTTTATCTTTCTTTCGAGGAGAAAAAGCTAAGTATTGTGTTATTCATTATCTTATGATTTTGTAAACACTTATCTAGTGGATTTGCTTTGATCTAATGAAGTTTTCTGTTGTGTTTTCTTCGTGCTTTTTGAGTAATTTTTCTTACTCTTTCTTCTTGTTAAGAAATAGTGGCATTAGAAGATTATGAAGATTATGTCGTTGTTTTCGTTGTTTTCATTTTACATTTCTTTTGTAATGAGTAGGATTCATGTTTGTGATTTTTGGGATTCCTTGGATTTAATTATAAATGTGATGATTTTTACTTAAACTTCATTTACATTGCTATTCAGGCCTATTGTAGTTTTAAATTTTTTTTGTGAGAACAAGTAAGATTCGTGATGGTATTATCTCAGTTAATTATGTAAGAATCACATTTGATTTCATATATGAGAATGTAGTCCATGAGGTTGAGTGCAAATAAATAGGGAAATAAACTTTGAAGGGTGTAGAGTTAGAGGACCTTAGAGTGACAGACTAAAGCCCCACCCCCAATTCAGTCTAAGCCCCCAATTCAGTCTATTATTTTAGTCCTTGATGTGAGATGTTAGCACCTAAGTGGAGGGGGAAGAGGGAACTCTAGAGTATGACCTAGTATCTTCCATTCCTAGCATGTCTTCAGGACTATTCAAACTTTAGATTAGCCAATATTTTTTATAGCATCTCTAGTAAGGGTAAAGAATAATATTTCTCCTATTTAGCACATACAAGATTTAATATATCTCATTCTTATACATTATCCAAATCACTACATAAGAATAATAGTTCTTAACATCTCAAAATTCTCCAAACCAATTCATCCAGAAAGGGTTATCTTTTAAATTAATATTTTCATTTTAGAGTAGTTGTTGGTTTTTTTAAACATAAAATTTACATTTAGGAGTACTTATTAGAAAAGCCACTTAAATCGACCTTCCAAACTAATGACTGATAGCAGTAGACTAGAATTAATATGAGGGATTTCTTAGCTTGCCTCTTTGTGGGATTGATACTGGTGTTTTTAAAGAAAGACTTATATTACTTGAAGCAATACGTACACTTGCGTAGAATCACTAGTGTGTGAATTATTTTTTATATTTTGCAACATTTTGATTTTGCCAATAACCGCAAAAATAAAAATTGGGTCAAGTTTCTGGCCATATTTTGGAAGATAAATTACTACGTAATTACGGGTTGGGATAAGTTTTTGGCACCATTGTGGGGGAATTAAATTGACATAAAAGCACATGAAAAAATAGCACACACCAAGGTTGCATTAAGTTTTTGCCGTTGTTGCCGGGGAAGCTTCGATGAGAACTTTAGGAGAATTTTAGTTAAACCTGTAAAACTTAGATTTGGAATTTATGGTATTATTATATAGTGTGTTTAATTATTATGTGTTTATTTTAAAGAAAATCCAAAACACCAAAAATAATTTTGATATTTGCTATATTAGTTAAGT
Source organism: Phalaenopsis equestris (assembly GCF_001263595.1). Classification (NCBI taxonomy): domain Eukaryota; kingdom Viridiplantae; phylum Streptophyta; class Magnoliopsida; order Asparagales; family Orchidaceae; genus Phalaenopsis; species Phalaenopsis equestris. Next base: position 112,624 of record NW_018165263.1, on the reverse strand, counting down.
CTTTAGATTTGTATGCGTAGTTCAGATGCTGCAAACCTTGAATTATATGAGTAAGATTTGGAGAGGACTTTTGGGAGGATGATGAATCAGAAAAAAACTCCATAAATTTAATGTAGAAATGGCGAATCAATGATATAATGAATATTCATATATAGATTATAATGCTAGTAGCTTTGAAAGAGTAAATCCCAAGAGAGTGGCTAATTTTCAAGAAAATATGCTTACTATTTTAATTTCTCGGGTTACAAATATGGATAGGAGGTTAGATCAATACATAAAAAGTTATTCTCTAGGAACCCCGATTATTGAGGAAAATTCATTTGGATAATCGATTGAAACTGGCCATGAGATACACAATTCTTATTTTGATTATCATACCCCAGGTTGGGAAAATCATTTAAATTTTAACTGGAATAAAAATTTTAGAGGAGAAGATCAATTTTGGGAAGATAATCAATTTAATAGGACAAATAGTTAGAATAATCATAGCTATTATAATAATAAACTTTATTTTCCTCAATGATTTAACTCTAACCCAAAAGAAGAGGAGAATGAATTACTATTAGAAGAGGTTGTGATTAAAATGACAACTCAATTGGAAAATCAAGAGGTCGCAATAAGGAGTATAGAAAACCAACTAGGGCAGATTAATAATGCAAATAAAATTTATTCCCCAAAGATTTTACCTAGTGACCCTGAGATAAACCCTAAGGAGATGAATGATGAGCAATATAAAATTATCGAAGTAATGTTTAGAAGAGAATTTGAGGATATGTTTCAAAAGAACTTTAAGTTGAGAGATGCGATAAGGAAATTGAAAGACCAATGAAAAAAAATTCTTAAGGAACTAGAAAAATCTATTCCCTCAACTAAGAGAAATAAAGAAAGACCAACTCACCCTTTACTCTGTACCAAGGGGAAGAGTTGAAAGACAACCCTAAAGAAAAGAGGAACCTTGAAGAATTTGATTTAGAATTTGAATCTTCTAGTGAGAATTCGATCCAAATTTTGGAAGATCTTGAATTATAATATAAAGATCCATCTCTTATATAAAAATTGAGAAATTCATTAGAAGAATATTGGATCTAGAAAGAAATATGAATAACAATGATATGAATCTATCTAAAAAGGAATAGCTGGAAAAAAAAATTAAAATTTTATGATTTTGTAGGAATCTCTAGATCCAAAAAAGATTGGATGATTAATCAAAGATTACTTAAATGAAATTTTGATCTAAGAAAAATCATTTGTCAAACTGACAACTTTAAACCAAGCGCTTCGTGGGAGGTAACCCATGGTTATCGGTGTGGTTAGATTTAGTATGCTTGAGATTCATGATTATTATTATTGTATTGTATTTGCTTTAGAATGGATCGATCAGTTTGATTGATGTTGGTGGATGTTTGGATTAATGGTGAATTGATTTGGTCTTAGTGTGTGTCATGAGGGAGGTGATTCCTTAACTTCTTATGACTAGACTTGTATATGTTCTCTCATAGTAATTGGATTGACGAGTCCACTATAACTCGAGTCTCAAACGAACTTGAGTTTTACAAAAAACATCTTGAGTTTGGACAGAACACTTCCATCTGAATTTTGTTACTTCCTTTCTCTGACCATGTTTTCATTTGGTATGAGTTATGAACCTATTTGATGAGTAACATGTGGATGATCTTACACTATTCTTATAACTGTTAGAGGTGCTTACTTAAAGGGATAAGGTGATGCCTGAGGATGGTGAGCGCAAACCAATATATCAAGGATATCTTTGGGATTATAATCTATAAAATCATTTAAAATGTTCCTAATTTATTCGTGAAGTGATTCCGTTAGAAATTATAAGTAAAGTAGTGAGATGCGATTTAAAGTAAGAATTAACCTCATTTATCGTGTGTGTTTATGTAAGTGTTACAATGGTTATAGGACTTGAAGATCACTTAAATATATATTCCTATGCTGATAATTTATTTTTAGTTCAACTTCATTCTAGCATGTTTAGTTTAAATTTACTTTCTACTAAATGTTTTCAGTCCTAATTAATAATTGTTGATGTTTCTGATGGACATGTGTGGCAGATAGAATTTCTAAAATGTTTTTCTTCCTTTTATATTTTCTATCTTGAATGTTATACATATTAAAAATCAAGTTTGGGGGAAGGTGGGAAAGGATAAATTACAAAGTTAGTATACTTGCTTTTAGTTTAATATTATTGCATGCATGTTTTAGGCTAGATTTACTTTCTTCTGCAGTCATGCTATCCTCATTATGCATATGAATTTGATAGGATGTTGTAGTAGCTAGTAGATTCAACTTTTAATTTTTCTTCTTTCAAAATTCTATATAATTGATAGAAAAATATTTAAAAATTCAAGTTTGATGGAGGAAGAAAATTTACTTTCAAAGTTAAATGTTATTTATCCTTAGTAGCTTGTACTTAATTCGATATCACCTTTTAAAATGACGTGGTATGTTGTGTTATCTTTAGAATACTAAACTTTTTTTATTTTTAGAAATAATATAAAGAAACTTAGTAGAAAATTTAGTAAAAAAGATGAGACTAAAGTTAATATATTTAGTATAAAATATTATGGAAATGATTTTACTATTTATGGTAGGGAAAATTAATTTTTTGAAAAATTAAATATTTTTAGAAAAAAACTTTTTACAGAATTTAGATTCTATGAAAATTCTTTTTCAAAAAACTAATATTAGATTTTAAGTTAAGGAAAGATTAAGGAAAGAAAATAAGTTTTTAACTTTATAAAAGGGATAGTGAAATGCAAAATCATTAAAGGCCTATCCAGATATCATAATCCTCACCTAAAAAAAAGTATGATTAAAAAGATCCTGAAAGAAAAAGAAAAAAAAAGAAAAGAAGAAGAGAAGAAAAGAAAGGTATGAAAAAGGGAGGAGAAGCTTGAGGAATTGGACCTAATTAAAAATTGGTTTCACTTGAATCTTTCTTAGGAAGAAAACTTAAGATGAATCCTATTCTTGATGTCATAAAGTAGTAGTAAAAATTATTTTCAATATAGAATTCATAAATTTTGAATTCAATATTTTTGAAAAAACCAAATTTTTGAAAAATCCAAATTTTGGAAAAATTTCAATCAAGTCTGAATTAAATAGAAAATCAGTATTCCTAAATTTAATATTAAATGTTCTGATACCTTAGATATCACCCACTTTATTAGAATTTCTTTTATGTTGGACTATAACATTTCTAAAAAAAAATTTAGTTATCTAAAAAGTAAACCCACTACTAAAGGTTAACAATATTAGTTTTAAAAGTTATAACGTTACTTGAGGACCAGTAATATTGAAGTTTGGGGGATTTTGATATGCCTAAAAATTGACTACTTTTTCATATACATTTTATGCTCATTTTTTAGATATTTTATTGATATTACAAAAAAATGGAAGATATTTTGTAATGGAATGTATTTTACATAATTTTACTTTCAGGTACAAGAAATAGACTTTTAGAAAAAAGAAGTAAAAATGGTGCAATTTGGAATCAAAACGAGCAAGGAAGAAAATTCTGACCTAGCACATTTCAATATATCTTTCTTTGCTTAATCTATTTTACATTTATCACATATTTTTGAAAGTAATTGCATTTTAAAAAAAGTTTATTACATGTCTATTTTGTAGGTATACGAATCTGGAACGTAATGAAGCTGAAACGGGACAAAACAGAGTTGAAACGGAGCTAAATGGGGCGAAACGATGGAGTTGCACACAATATGGCACCTAAGTGCCCAAATTGGAGCCTAAGTGCTAGTGATGATGGGAAAATGGAGCCTAAGCACTAGAAAATGACTCTTAGGCACTATAAATGGTTTTGGACGATTTTGGACAACTTTTGGTGGTTTCGGGATTGTTCTGAAAGGTTCTAGATGGATATTCATGCCCCAATGAGTGATTCAACAAATCTTGACACTTTAAAAGGCTCTTGAATGAAAGGATGTGTATTTTGGACTGAAGAGCTGTGTCTTTTGGAAATGAAGGTGGTTTTTATTTCTCTTTAAGAAAAGGGGCTTAGCGCCTCTCATAAGGAGAGGAGGAAAATAAGAAATTAGATAGAATGTTTAGGGATTTTAGAATAGGAGTAGAAATGTAGATTTCTACCTTTTCTAGAGAGATTGGAAAGGAGATTTTGAGAGAATCTCTGAGGAATTGTACGAGCATTGCATGGATTAGCAGGAGACTTTTTGGGAGAGATCTTTATCTTTCTTTCAAGAATAAAAAATTAAGTATTGTGTTCTTCATTATCTTATGATTTTGCAAATACTTATCAAGTGGAATTGCTTTGATATAATGAAGTTTTCCGTTGAGTTTTCTTCATGCTTTGTGAGAAATTTTTCTTACTCTTTCTTCTTGTTAGGAAAAGTGTCATTAGAAGATTATGTCGTTGTTTTCATTTTACTTTTCTTTTGCAATGAGTAGTATTCATGTGTAGGATTTTTTAGAAGCTGTCGGCACTATTTTTGGTGTGGGGTTTGCCCGTAAGAAGTTGTCGGTCATCGGAATTGAAATCCCGTTGCCCGCTTCGGAAGGACGTTTTAAAAAATTTAGTTTTGAAAAAGATGAAGTCAAACTGACCCCATAATTTTCATAGTTTAGATGAAAGAGCACTTTATCT
>NW_018165263.1:90806-101262 GCF_001263595.1 Phalaenopsis equestris | reverse complement strand
ATAGAATTGGATAGATATCCATTCTAAATGAACCATGGATTAATGTATTGTGAAGATATGGTGAACCCTAGTTCCAAGTCAACACCCAGGGTCAATTCTAAAGCCAAGTAATCCTATAGGAACTCTTCTTGAATTCTCTCATAATGATCTTACCTACTAAATGCTAGAGGTTAAGATCAATATGTGGAATTTCAAGTTGAGTAAAAAGAAAGGCTTTGAATTTCTAATAGTGAGGGTACCTTTTCTAGTTTTCTAAGACTAGTCAATAGGAAAGTCCTATGGCTAGACCTAGGCTACTGAAAAAGTTTCTAGACCTCAACCAAAAGTGAGGTCAACAGATGCATTGGTTTTAATTACAAAGGTGATGTTTTTTACTTTAACTTCATTTACATTGTAGTTTAATCTTGTTGTAATGTTTAATTTTTTTGTGAGAACATGTAAGGTCTGTGATGTTATTGTCTCAGTCAACTATGTAAGAATCACATTTGATTTCATGGATGAGAATGTAGTTCAAGGGGTTGAGTGCAAACAAATAGGGTAATAAACTTTGAAGGGTGTAGAGTTAGAGATTTAAAGTGATAGACTAATGCCTCCAATTTGGTCTATTGTTTTAGGTCTTGATGCAAGATGTTAGCCCCTAGGTGGAGGGAGAAGAGGGAACTCTAAAGTGAGAGCTAGTAGCTTCTCTAGCTAGCCCGTCTTCAAGACTATTCAAACTCTAGATTAGCCAGTGTTCTTTATAACATCTCTAGTATGGGTAAAGAATAATATTGCTCCTATTTGACACATACAAGATTTAATGTATCTCATTCCTATACATTATCCAATTCACTAGATAAGAATAGTTGTTCTTAACATCTCAAAATTCTCTAAACCAATTCATCCAGAAAGAGTTATCTTTTAAATTAATATTTTCATTTAGGAGTAGTTTTTGGTTATTTTAAACATAAAATTTACATTTAGGAGTACTTATTAGAAAAACCACTTAAATTGACCTTCAAAACTAAGGACTGATAGTAGTAGACTAGAATTAACCTAAGGGATTTCTTACCTCACTTCTATGTGGAATTGATACTGGGGTTTTTAAAGAAAGCCTTAAATTACTTAAAGAGATGTGTGCACTTGCATAGAACCCCTAGTGTGTGTACTATTTCTTATATTTCACAACATTCTGATTTTGCACACTAACAGCTAAAATATAAATTGGGTCAAGTTTTTTGTTATATTTTGGAAGCTAATTTACTGCGTAATTATGGGTCGGGTTAAGTTTTTAGCACCGTCATAAGGGAATTAAATTGACATAAAACACTCAAAAAATAACACTCACCAGAGTCACATCAACTAGTACTAAACTCCTAAATATAAACAATTCAAATGATCCAAGCACACTACCACCAAATATCAAATTCACAAACATAAGATGAATTCACTAAAATAAATATAAGTTTAATACAAACCATCCATCTAAAATAATTTGATAAGCAAATATAAACACAAACACACATACAATATGCATACATAAAAAAACCTACAAATCAGAGTTTGGTATATAAAATACACTTAGATATCAAATTTCCGAACACAAAGCACCTAGTACTAGTAATTAAAAACGTTATTCTCCTCTATCTTTTCATTCATCGGATGGTGATGCACAAATAAGTGATAAAAAGGATAGTGAAGAAACTCTTTACTAGACTTTTCTCCGATCTAGTTATTTTTCTGATACATCCTTACTTGTGCCTTCTAGAAACATACCATATGATCAAATTGGAGCTTTATCTTCCAGTTCAGATGATCAAATTGATCATATAAGTTGCTAAACTTGGAATGTTTTTCGGCAATTTCCTCTTCAATCTTCATAATCTTGTCTGTAATCCTTTCAATACTAAGTGTAAGAAATCCGTTGAAGTGGGTCTAGGCGTCCTTGTGAATGAATTCCATTCCATCAACCACTCCATTTCTCTTTCTCTCCATAATCACAAGAGAAATTTTACCTTGCACTCTCTTCCTCCTTCAAAATTCATTCACACGCCTAGGTAATGAAGTGTTAGGTTCATTAGGTGGGTTTAGAGAAGTTTTAAAAGGAAATAAGTGGGTTTAAACTACCAAGGTATACTTTATCCACGTTATCCTAACTGTGACGCCTAGGTGCTAGATTCTTGTGCTTAGGCTATGTGTACACTACAAACTGGTGCTTAGGCACCAGATTTCGGTGCCTAGGTGCCAAAGCCCAAATAAGCACTATTTCGCCTTACTTCGTATTATCTCATCCCAACTTCATCTAGATCATTATATTAGTTTTTTATGTGTCCTTACATCTTTTGGGTCTCATTACCACTCCATAAGGTTAACATAACAACTAAAAACCAATCAAAAATCAATCCACACAGATAATCATTAGTTGAATCCCACAAAGCACTTGGTCTAACATCGTCAGCCTAACTTATCCAATGTCTTACTCATGTTGACCCAACATCAGGACTTCTACATATAGAGACTTGTTTCCACATATATAAGGTTTCAGTTTGTGTCCATTTACTTTAAATGTCCTTTCAGTTTTTGGATCATTAATGTCCACAAAACCATACATATAGACTTTTGTTACAATAGATGGTCCCGGCCACCTGGACTTAAGTTTTTTGGGAAATAGTTTCAATCTTGTACTACAAAGTAAAAATTTTTATCCAGGCTCAAAATATTTTCTTAAAATCATCTGATAATGCAAAACTTTCATCTTTTTCTTATACATTTTTTGCATTCTCATAAGATTTATTTTTAGTCTCCTCAAGCTTATTTAATTGCAATAATCATTTCTCGTCAGCATCTTTTAGATTATATTTGAATTCTTTAACAGCCCAATAAGCTATATGCTCCAGTGCAACTGGAAAATCACAAGCCTTTCCAAATGTGTGCTTGTATGGTGACATTCCTTTAGGAGTTTTATATGCAGTCATATAGGTCCATAATGCATAATATATTCTAGAAGACCAATCTTTAATGTTAGGATTTGCAGTCTTTCTAATATTTTTTTAATTTCTTGATTTGATACTTCTGCTGGACCATCGGTCTGAGGATGATTTGTTGTGGTAATTTGATGTTTAATTCCATATTTCTTAGTTAATATTTTAATTCTTAGGTTCTTAAAATGAATTCCTTCATTTGAAAAAATAACTCTAAGTATTTCAAATCTAGTAAAAATATTTTTCCTCAAAAATTTTGCAACATTTTGAGCATCACAAAGGGTAAAGAAATTGCTTCAATCCATTTAGAAATATAATCCACATCTATAAAAATATATTTTTATCTGAAAGACAGTATAAATGGTCTCATAAAATCCAAACCTCATACATCACAAATATTCAACTTCCAAAGAAAATTTTAGGGGCATTTCATTCCTTTAGAAATATTGCCTGCTATATGACATCTACTGCATGTTTTTACATATGTATTAACATCCTTAACTAATTTATGCCAATAAAATCCATCTTGCAAAATTCTAAATTCAGTTCTATCTATCACAAAATTTCCCTAAAAATCAGATTCATGACATTTTTGAATAATTTCTTGGGTTTCTTCAAATGGTACACATGAATGTACTGTCTTATATAAATAAGGGGGATCCTAGATGTAAAATTTTACATCATGAAATAACTTCTTATGGTGTCTTGTTAATCCGTAGGGTAAAATATTACTAACTATATAGCTAATTATATCAACATACCACAAAACATGTCACTCAGTAATAACATATAATTGTTCATGAGGAAAATTTTCATTTGTTTCATCATCAAAATCAACATGATTTTCCTATTCAAGCTTTGACAAATGATCAACAATTAGATTATCAGAACTTTTCCTATCCACTACTTCAAAATCAAACTCTTACATCAGAAGAACCCATCTAATTAATCTTTGTTTTGCATCATTCTTCAGCATTAAATATTTTATAGCAAAATGATCAATATGCACAATACTTTTAGTTCCAATTATATAAGATCTGAATTTATCAAATGTACATAATATTGCCGATAATTCTTTCTTAGTTGTATATTTTAATTAAGCTTCATTAAGAGCTTTACTGGCATAGTATTTAACTTCAAAAATCTTATCATACTTTTCCCTAAAACAGCTCCAATAACTTAATCAGTTGCATCACACTTTAACTCAAATGTTTTATCCCAAGCAGGCGAAACAATAATATGAGCGGTGATTAATTTTTCCTTTAATAAAGAGAAGGCATTTAGACATTCTTTGTTAAAATATTGTTTCTTTTTTTAAAAGATGACATAGAGGCTTGACAATTTATAAAAATTTATTAATATAATGCCTGTAAAATTGAGCATGTCTTGGAAAACTTCTAACTCCCCTCACTATGGTAGGAGGAGGTAGTTTAGCAATAAATTGAATTTTTGCTAAATCAACTTCCATGCCATTTTCAGAGATTTTATGTCCTAAAACAATTCCTTCTACGATCATAAATTGATATTTTTCCTAATTGAGAACTAAAATTATTTCTTCACAGCATTTCAGAATGCTCATTAAATGATCTAAACATGAATCAAAGGATGTGCATTTAAAAATGGACATCATGCAACTTTGAAAAGTTGCAGGTGCATTATATAAACCAAAAGACATCCTTCTAAAGGAAAAAGTCTCATAAGGACTTGTGAATGTTGTCTTTTCTTGATCCTCAGGAGCTTTGAGCATTTGGTGGTATCCAGAATATCCATCCAAAAAGCAAAAATATCGGTGTCTAACTAGACTATTCAACATTTGGTCCAGAAAAGGAAGAGGAAAGTCATCTTTTCTGGTAGAGAGATTCAATTTTATATAATCAATATAGATTCACCATCTAGTGATGTTTCTTTTTGTAGTTAATTTATTTCATTCATTTACAGATACAGTCACTCCCCATTTATTAGAAATCCAATAAATCAGACTAACCTAAGCACTGTAAGAAATAGAATAAATAACTTCAGCATCCAACCACTTTAAAATTTCTTTCTTTACAACATCTTTCATGACAAGGTTCAATCTTCTTTAAAGAACTGCCTTAGGCTTATGATTATCCTCCATTAAAATTTTATACATACAAACCGAAGGGCTCATTCATTTAATATTTGCTAACGTCCATCAAAAGGCTTTCTTATAATTTCTCAATGCCTCCATCTATTTTTATTATTGATTTTTAGTTATGTTTGAGGATTGTATAGCATGTAATGTTGACTAGTTCCTTAGAACAGCATACTTAAAATGCATAGGGAGAACCTTCATCTCAAGTTCAGGAGGTTTTTCAATTTACAGAATAAGAGGTTTACTATTTTTAATAGTGTCTTAAATCTCAAAACTTTACTGAACATAATTTGAATCCTTAGTGTTTATCTCAATAGATTTAACTTTAAAACCAGTTTCATTCTCATTGTCCAGTTCTTGATTACTTATTTTAGCTTCAGAACTTTCTCGAAAATGGTTATCAATTAAATCATCAATATTCTCCATTCTGTAACATTCATCATTTTTCTCTTTTGTTGGATACTTCATTGACTTTAACACATTAAACATAACTTCCTAGTCATTAACTCTCATATTTTTCACATCTTTGATGGCTCGTCCAGTGGCCAGGAAAGGTCTCCTTAAAATGATTGGTATTTCTTTATCTTCCTCCATATCTAAATTAATGAAATCCTCAAGAAAGATAAATATATCCACCTTCACTGTACATCTTCTATGACCCCTTTAGGATAAGTAATTGATCGATCAGTTAAATACAGAGTTACAGTAGTGGGAGAAATCTCTCCTATGCTTAACCAGCTGAATATCGATACTGGCATGAGGCCAAACTCATAAGTAAAATTTTCTTTTTTACAATTCAACCACATCTTTAATACATCATAAGCCCCGACCAAGCTACCTTTATCAAAGCTAGATATATTATTAATAATATTTGATCACACAGGAGTTGGTGCAAGATCATGAAAACCCGTTTCGAGGTTGTAACATGGTTCTCAAGATTGATATTAGGAAGGCTTATGAAACAATCTCTTTGGAGTTTATCTTTATGGTGATCTAAGCAATGGGGTTCCATCCAAGCTTTTGTAAACTCATCTCTATACACCTCCCTAACAACCATTACTCAATTATCATCATTAGAGAGCAAAAAGGTTATTTCAAGTCCCATATAGGTATTAAGAAAGGAGAATCCCTCTCTCCCACCCACTTTACTCTCACTTTGAATGCCTTTCAAAATCTTCACACCTTCATTTTTCTGATCATCCAAATCTATGCTGTAAAAGAAAAGTCAATCTCAATGTATCACACTTAATATATGTTGTTGATTTGATTACCTTTACAATAGCTAGAAAAATGGTTGTCACAAGGCTTTGGTTCTTTAATAACAATTCAAAATTCCTTCTAAATTGACTTTCAAAAATAGAAAGGGTTCTCTATTCACTGGCAAACATGTTTAAAATGTTACAAGGAAATGGATCTCTAACTACACCCAGTTTTTGAAAAATTCACTTTTTCTTTCCTACCTTGGTGTCTGACATGACCCGCAATTACTTGTATTTTTAATCTACAAAATATTGCCAAAAACTTGTCCTAATTTATATTTAACTTCTAGTTTAAATAAATGAAATGATATAAAAAGTAAATAATAAAACTTCTTATTAGAGGTACTACGTAAGTGTATGTATCGTTTCAAGTAATATAGGATTTTTTAAAAAAACTCAATATCGATCCCATAAGGAAAGTTGAATTCTTTAAATTGGACTTCCAAAATTTTATCTAAATTGCAGATAAAGTAAAAGCAGAATAATGTTGATATAATTGCAAAGGTTAAGGCTAAATTAAAGCAGAAAGAAACGACTAAGATTAATAGTTAAACAAAGTAAATTTAATTAGTTTGAATATTATGAAAAGATCTTTCTTCTTACAAAGAGATATTAATCTGTGAAGGATTTGAATGACTAAAAATAAGATGATGTATTGTGACTAATTGGAGCATTCTGATTCTTTACCCCTTCCCGGTGCTAGCAAAGAACATTTGGTAATTTAGAGCTTTTCACCAGCTTGTGTAGCAGTATTGAGTAGATTTTGTCCTCTCACCTCCAGATTAACCATTGTGCACACTCTACAAGACCTACTAGAGACCCTTACGATCCAAAATCTAAAACAAATTGATAAAAATAATCTATTATGTTACCCTAAAAATATCAATTTTACGTCAATCAAAACTTATCTCCTTATCTATTTGCACTCCCTCTTAGGTGATTGCAGCGACTCTGCCCTGAATGAAGTGTGATACTCACTAGTTGAGTGAAATCATAGCCCTCCTAGGTCTTTATATTTCTCAACAGATTTTAACCTCGCAAGTGGCCAATTTGTAAAGTCAATGAAGAATTAGGGAAAATGTCATCACAATTTTTTAAAGTAAAAAAGAAATTTTTAAATCATTCTCATTTTTAAATCATTCTCATCCTTAAATCATTCTCATCCCACATGATTAATTCCCAAATGCAAGAAGAAAGAATGGAAACTACTCAAACACATATTTTTTATTGAAATCCAAGTCTTAGAAAAAAAAATTAAACATAAATACAAAGTGCTTTATTTATTCTCTCAAACACAAAACACACTTAAACTCACAGTTAAACACAAAAGTAGAACTTCTTAAAGCCTTCAAATGCTGCCAAAAAGACCTCCTTTTCGTCCCATTTTCATCCCATTTAATAGTTCTCTAAAAATAACCAAGGGTTGCTTCAAACAATCCTTCAAAATTTTGTCAATTTCATTGAATCTTCTAGAAGGGTAGTAACTTGCGCTATAGTGCCAGTTTGGGCGCTATAGCGCCCATTACGCCCATCTGTGGCTCTATAGCGCCAGGGAGCGGCACAACAGCGACATATAAAGTGCATCTTTTTTGCTCATTCTTCCCTCATTTTCTCTAAATGTCCATTCCATCACAAAATTATGCATAAAACGATCATAAAATATCCACTAAAAATAAGTAATTTTAAGATGGATCATTCCCCTAAACTTAATTGTTACTTGTCCTTAAGTAACTCCTTTTATACTATGTAAAAATTATAATTTGTGAAAGTGAGTTTAACTTAGAGATTTCTATAGTTTTTGTTTTATAAATGTGATAATGAAATTTTAGAAAAATTTTAATTAACTCGGGTTAAAACTAAAATGTAAGGATATTTAGTAGTCAAGTCTAAGAGTTTTGATTTTCTATTTATTTCAAGAATAAGTGCAATTTTGTCATATTTTGAATGTTTAGAAGTATTAAAGTAAAAAGAACTTCATGAGGACTTTATTAGTAGTATGCTAATACTTTAAGCCTTAATTCAAAAATGTAATTAAGTTTACTTCTTTAAGATGATTCAAGTGCAACCAATTTTTTAGTAGGCATCTCCTCAAGCTTCTACTCATGTACTTTTCATTTTTTCTCTTTCTTTCTTTTTCTTTTTCTTTTTGTTTTCTTTTTTCTTTAGGATCTTTTTCAATTATTTTTTTTTCTTTTCAAGTCATGTGAGGATTACAATATCTGGATAACCTCTAATGATTTTGAACTCCACCAACTATTTCTTAAAGTTAAAAAACTTTTCACATTTCCTTATTTTGACAAAATTGTATTATCTTTGAAAAAATTTTTCATAAAGTCCCAATTCCTTATTTTTAAAGAAATATCTAAGATTCTTAATATTTCCAGAAATACAAATTTCTTTACTTTAAATGGTAAAAACATAATCTTATATTCTTATACTAAATATCTTAATTCTAGATCTAACCTTTATTATTAAAAATTTTAACTTAAGTTTTCTATAGCAATTATAAAATTCAAAATATAGTTATCTAAAGTTAACCAAACATACCACAGATTATGTTCAATTAAATTTTTTTAAGAGAAAATATAACTCTCTAAAGACAAATAAAGTTTAGTTCTCAAAAAAAAAATTTCTTTCACCACCCAAGCTTAATTTTTTAAATAAAATGATAGTTAATGAATAATGAAAAATCATAAAGTTTAAAACAAGATAATATTACAGGTACAAGTAATAAAGATAATTGAGATTAACATGTCTAACGAAAATAAAAGACGTTTCTAGCATTTAAACTGAAGGTAATCAGCAAAAATAGTAGAAAAATAATGCAATAAACATATATTTACTAGTTCAATACAAATGCAAAGCTAAACATTAAACATAAAAACTCTAACAAGCAAACAACAACTAACTAGCCACAGGAAATCTAAACATAAAAGCAGAATACATAAGAATTAAAAAACAAAACTAATCATCCTCACATTATCATCACCAAAATCTAAATCCTCCTCCATATCATCAGGATTATAAGATGTAAATCTAGGGCAAGTAGGAAATACTACAGTATGGTCACCCCTTAAAAGTTTTTCCATTGCCTCATGATAAGCAATATCAAAATAAACTCTTGTCTTCATATACTCATCATTATAATAGAGAGGGGCTTCTATGTTTTTCTGTTGATTCTATAATGTTAATATATCTACTTGTTGGATAAATAATTGCTCTATTACAGTATCAAGTGAAGTAGTACCACAAGTAGAAGGTCTAGATGTTGAAGCTGAAGCTGAAGTAGAAAGAATATTAGAGCCTCTCCTTCTAGATCTTACTCCAACATGCTTTACAAACATCTCCAATTTTGTTTTCCCAATAGGTTAATGAGATGGTGAAAACTTCTTCCCAGGTCTCATATTTCACAATTGATTCAACACAGATGGTAGTAATAAGAGCAGGATAACCCATACCTCGAGTAGTTCCTCCTCTTAAGGAAATAAACATATTCTTGTAAATCAAAGAACCAATGTCAATTTGTTTGTTCAACTGGAATTAGTCTTCAAATTACATTTTTATGGTGCTTCTTGCTAACATTTATTTTTTCATCTAGAATTTCAAAAATAACTCCAAACATGTGGATAGCTGGATTGATCCTAAGACAACTTTATGCCATGTGTTGGCTCATATTCAATTGAGAATCAACTTCGGAAAAATTCATGATAGATTCCTTAAAAATCTTCTCATCCATTTCAGGAAATGCTCTAATACTACAAATCCCAAAGTGATCATCCCTCAACTCATTTACCAAAAGAACCCAAAAGCATCTTTCATCAAAATTAATATTGATGGTAGTTACTCCTCTGTTTCTGTTGAAATTGGTGACATTTTTAGAAACCACCATGGTTCTACCCTATTAATGTTCTAAACCCCCTCCAATGCCTTACACTCTCTTCATGTTAAATATCTAGCTATTTTAATAGCCCTAAAGACAACTTTTATTGCAATTAGAGAATGGTTGTGGTGGAAATGGACTTTATGGTGTTATAGAAATCCTATTCATACTAAGGAAAATTGCACACATTGCACATTCTCTTACTATATAGTGGACATATATATATATATATATATATATATAT
>NW_018165263.1:89249-90729 GCF_001263595.1 Phalaenopsis equestris | reverse complement strand
ATATGTATATATATATATATATTAAAATGGTAATTGGCCTGCTGATTGGCTTGCCAAAGAAGGGGATTGCTATTAACTTGCTTTTCTTGATAGGATACCACACTTTCTTTTTGTCCTTTTTGAGTAATTGGGATAGGATTGATCTTACTTATGTTAAAGCCCCCGCTTTTTCTTTTTAATTATTTCTATATTTATAGTATTTCCTATTTTTTGTCAAACAAAATAAAGAGCTAAGTTTAAATAATAATAACAAGCACAAGGTAATATGCTAGATATGAGTATTATACTACGTACAAGTACTTAATTAAATACGAGGAGTGAGTACTATACTAGGTACAAATACTCACATTAGGTAACATGTAGAGATACATGTAAATTTTTTCTAAGTATGATCGTGTGAGGTAAAATGATCATGTTTACATAGACAAGATCATGTTCACTTAGGGAAAAAAAGTGAAGTTCAAAATCATTAAAGGTTATCCAGATATAGTAATCCTCACTTGAAAAAGGAAAAATAAAGGATTGAAAACAATCTCTGAAATGAAAAGAAAAATATATAGGATTGAAAACAATCCAAATGAAAAAGAGAAAAGAAAGAAAAAATTATGGAAGTGAGGAGAAGCTTGAGGATATGCCTAATCAAAAATTGGCTTCACCAGACCTACATAAAAGGAAAACTTAAATACATTCCTGAACTTCTATTTATGGAATAGGTCTTTTACTAGTAGAGTTCTCATGAAATTCTTATCTTTTGGATATTCTAAGTGACTTAATATTGTAACATATAGTCATTCTTGAAATAAATAGAAGACTAGAACTCTTACAACTTGATGACTAGATAATCTGGAGGCTACAGAGTTTATTCAATTACTTGAATTTTTTCTAAAAATCTCACTATGATATTTATTTAAATCAAACTTATAGTATTTATGAATTAAAATTTTACTGCGGTAGATCATAATTGTTATATAGTACTAAAATTACTTGAGGACAAGTAATAGTTAAGTTTGGGGGATTTTGACCAAAGGAAAATATATTGAGATTTTCATACCTATTTTATACTATTTTTAATAATATTGCACTTTAAAGATAGGTATTTTTAATGTTTTGTTGTAGGAATGATGAATTAGGGTCATTGGAACAAAAAAATACAAAAAGGAACGAATTTGAAGCGAAAAGGACAAAAAATGTGAAGATTTGAACTAGGTCGCCGATAGCGCCCTCGACCCCGCCGACGGCTAGTTTTTCCCAAGAATACAGGACAAAATCTTCATAAGCCCGCCGACGGCACCCTCGAGGCCGCCGATGGCTCAAGCTTTGGATAAGGCCAAATTTTGAAGGGATGCTTAGGCAACTCTTGGGAAAGCTCATCCACAACTTTAAAAGATCATTTTGGCCAAAAATTAAGAAGTCTTGGAGGTCCTGAAGCCTGGAGAGCCTAGAGGAGGTGAGAGTCTAGAGGCTCTGGAGGTTAGAGAGG
>NW_018165263.1:80242-88664 GCF_001263595.1 Phalaenopsis equestris | reverse complement strand
CCAAAGGGTAAAGAATAGGTATGCTCCTATTTGACACAATATAAATTGAACTAATTCATTTTATCCATTCACTATAATTTCTTGACAAGGAGAAGGATGCTTCTTATATATTGAATATCACAATTAAACTCTACTTTATATCATTAGTTATTTATTAGTTATTAAAATTATCTATTTATTTCAATTGCTTATTAGTGACAGACAAGTAAATTGAACGGATTTACTTATCATTAAGTAAATTGAACGGATAAGTAAATTGAACGGATAAGTAAATTGAATGGATAAGTAAATTGAAAGTAAATTGAACGGATAAGTAATTTGAACGGATTTAATTGAATATCACAACGTTGTTGTAATTAAAGTATTGCTTTTCTAAGGTCTTAGTCTGTAATTCTAAATTACTCCCAGTGGGATCGATATCTATAACTCCATTAGAGCCCTATATTACTTGAGTGATACGTATACTTGTGTTGACAAATTTGACTTTAACATTATTGAATATTATATTTGTATATTTCAATTATTTTAATCAAATTAGACACATCTATAAAGTCGCGATCAAGTCTTTGGGCGTCATTGCTGGAAATTAAATCTTCTAGTAGCGTCATGAAATTCTTATATTTGTCGATTTAAAAAAAGTCGTTCATATATAAAATGCAGTTGAAAGACAGAGTTAATCAACTAAAAATTAAACTTTGAAAACTAAAATTATAAAATCTAAGTAAAATTTTTGTAGATAAAAGATTCAAATTTAAGAAAGCATCCTTCCCATTTATAATTAGTATATAGATTGTGAAGAAATTAAAATCATTTATATATATATATATATAGGCAAAAGGAAATATATTAATAAAATAGAGAGGTTACAACTCTTAAGATATGGAGCCCCCATTAGGTCACCATGTAGGACTCTAGAGCTCCAATTACTCCCTCCTCTGAGGGCTAATAATCTTGCATTAATTTTCAATCAATTGGACCAAATTGGGGATTTTAATCTATCACCTTAAAATCTCCAATTCTACATCCAAAAAATTATATTTCCTTATTTCCTTATTTATTTGCATATTTCCTTATTTATTTGCACTCAATTACATGGATGACATACTCTCCCATGAAATCAAATGTGATTCTTCCCCTATTGTAGAAATCATATTCCTTTTCAGAACATATGTTTCTCAACATGTTTTAACATTTTAATTGACCAAATTTTCAACTGGTCAGATCGAAAAGTAAATGAAGATCGAAGTTCAAATCATCAAAAATTATTGACATTTAAAATCATAGAAAAAAAATCAATTCTTCACAAAATCATATCTCGAAGTAAGGGGAAAGATAAAGAAAACTACTCAGAATTCATGAGAAGAATACAGCAAAACACGAATTTCATATATAAAAACAACGAATTTCATATATAAAAAGAATTTCATATATAAAAACAAGTTTACAAAATAAAAGAAATAAAAGACACAACTTAGCTCATAATCCTTCCCAAGAAAATCCCTAGAAGATCTCACTATGCCTTTCTTTCTTTACAAGAACACTTAATTCTCTCTTAGAAGTGTAATGAAGAAGAAATCTCTCGCATTTCTTCTCCTCTTACACCCTAGAAGAAAATCTCCTCTTCTTCTCACCTTGCCTTTCACGCCACCCCCACTTTCTTGTCCTTTTATTCTCCCTTAACCTCCTTGAAATCTTCATCTTTTATTTTGGGCTGCCTCTTTTCAAAAGGAATTCAAAATTCACTCCAAAAGTTAACTCTTTTGAATTCAAAAGATATGTCATTTGATCCAAGAGACATATCCCTTCATAATAGAACCTTCCAAAATATCTAGATGCATTGAATTACTCCAATAGGTGTGTAGAACAAGTGTCCTTTTGAAAATTTGCACAAAATTTGTCTCGAACGCCTTAATTTGCATAAAAACATCTTTAGTGCATCATGGGTCAGATCTGGCGCATCGTACTATGCACCAAGCCTTTGTCAAATGACGCATCATACGCCAGAATTCCAAAATTTGCTGTTTTGGCTCCAAATTTCTTCTTTTTTACCCTTTTCTCTCCAAATACCTAAAAATAATATATCTGCAACAAAAATATGAAAATACCCTTCTTTAATATGAAAATACCCTTCTTATGAAAATACCCTTCTTTAAAGTGCAATATCACCAAAAATAAGCATAAAATATGTACATAAAATAGTATATTATTTAGGTGTATCCTCCCATCACCTAGACTAACACAATTGTGTTGTTGACTATCATGAATTCCATACGTTACACATGCACAACTTGAGCCCAATGGAGTCACAAGTATTGCACTATATTGTCTACCACTGTACCACCACCATTATCCATATTGCATGGAAGTCCATATATTTTCTAAATATCAAGGTATGTCAAGTGCCAAATGATGTACACAACTTGAGCTCGATGGAGAAATGTAAGTAATTTAGATTATAATAAATTAAACTTAATTTTTTATTTAATTATATAACCAT
The DNA here is from genome assembly GCF_001263595.1 of Phalaenopsis equestris. NCBI lineage: Eukaryota > Viridiplantae > Streptophyta > Magnoliopsida > Asparagales > Orchidaceae > Phalaenopsis > Phalaenopsis equestris. The sequence goes on along the minus strand of NW_018165263.1, from coordinate 86,167 downwards.
TGATATTTTTTTTTAATTTTATCCATCTAGTTAAGCCATTCACTATATCAGAAACATCATCAGGAGCAAGTATGATGCTTTTTTTTTTGTTTTATAAAAGAGATTCCGAGAGAAGTCTAGGATATATCATTTATATAGTATCCTAAAACCCAAATAGTAATCTTATGTTACATAATTTTATCCCTCTAAATCTTGAAGTTCATGATATAGATAAATATTTCCAAGCTACTTGAGAATCATTTAGGAGGACTTTTAAGATTATAGGGACTTGCAAATTGTGTGATATATGCATTAACATGTGCAAGATGAAGTTGATACCTCTATATATGAGTTAGGATGATTTGAATAAAAGTGAAGTACTCATTATCATGAAAATATACATGTCAATCAAGTAGTATACAAATTATAAGTCTCTTTTTTGATCCCATAAAAAAACGAGTTAACTCTCAAACATTTCTAGTACTCATTTATTAATTCTAAGTTTAGTTCAAAAGATTTCAATATTTTTGAATGGTGTTTCTAAAAGTTCTAATTTGTAAAGATAATTCATAATGATTTTGAGTTCTTACTAATGATAAAAAGTTGTCCTAAGAAGTTGTCCATGAGTTGGATCATGTAAAATTTCAATTGTTTTTCAAAAAAAATCATTTCCAATGTAGTTCAAATAAGTGACAAATCCTCCTTACTATATTTCTATACATAAGAGGCATTGGATTAACATATTTTAAATATCTCCCCTTAGCCCTTTAACGTTTCTTAGGATTCCTCTTTATGCTATAGGATATCATTCTTATAAACATATGATTATTCCACCAATAAATTGCAATGGTAACCTACATGAATCAATTATAAATATTTGGATGGTTAAAGTTACATGAAAGGGGATGATGAATACATTGATCATTGTAACCAATAATATGAAGCATAAAAATTTGAGAAGCAATTCATGAGAATATTTCTAAATGAGTTATGCTTAGGGGTCAAAAACTACATGAGCTTATACACAAAAGTGTTTTTAGTCTAGTAAAGTCAATCTCACTCATTAAAAATAACTATTTTTACTCTTCATAATTGATTCTTCATGAAAAATATGGGTGTATTTCTTTTAGAAAAAAATAGATATCTTTAACATGGGAAAAAAGGTGGATTCACGATTAAAACCATGCATTCTAATAAAAAAGAACAAGTCACTTTAAAAAAGTTTAATAATTCTATGAAGCTATTGAAATATGCCATCCTCTAACTATTTAAAAACCCCTAAGAAAAAAGTATACAGGAAAAGTAAATCTATCCTTAACATGACATGGAGAATGCATAAAGATAGGAGATTAGTGAAGGATTTTTAGGTGGATACAATTGGAGTTTTAGGTGGAAAAGAATTTCTAATGTAATTTAAGATTAACAACATCCTTGGTAAGTAAAAATACCAAAAAAAAATTTAAGTGAAATATATCCTTTAATAACTCTTGTAACGATTTTAAAACTGTAATCCTTGTGAACTTACATATAAGATAAGAATTTAGGGAACTAATAAAGAAAATAGGTTATTGTTATTGGCTATTTTACCAACTCAAAAGAATACAAGTTATACAATTCACATATTAAAAGTATAATAATTAATTTAGATATTTTATTTGATGAGTAAAGAGAGATGAACTTGGAACAACATGATAAAGAATATAAAGCTTTTCCATATATTTAAGATAGAGAAAACAAGATAGTCGGGTACTACCCACGATTAAGACCAACTATCGATTTTCAAGCAATATTTTTTTTATAACTTCAAGTGAGAGATTATGTGGAAAGAAACCATTATTAAGAAAAAATTCAAAACAATCATACTCTATTTTATCCATTTTCTAACTACATGTCCAATTATTATTAGGAGTTATACAAAGTAAGAAGTGAAAAGATATTATGGATGAAGAACTCAAAATAACTTAGAAGAATGAAATATGAGTTTAAATTCAATTAACTTCACTTAATGAAGGATGAGAGCCAATTAACATGTAATTGATTCACATAGTAAAGACCAGATCCAAAAGAAAAATCAAATATATGTATATATATTGTTGAAGACCACATTTTTTTGTATCATCACACAATGTAGGTGTGACGTGTAGAGTAAAAAGAATGTAGTGAAATTCACAGTCTTTTGATAGAGATTAATGAGAGAGGAGTCTGGAATGGCTTTCCTTAAGGGTAAGATATCATAATGATTTATGTGGCTCAAGATGGATTATATCAATTTTTAGGCTATGAAGTTACAATGTTAATTGGTATGTCTAGAGTAAAACATTTATCTATAAAGCTTAACAATGGAAGATTGATGTGATGTGGAAATTAGATGGTCTATAATCAAGTGTAAGAAAAAAGTGTTTCATTTCTACTTGCAACCAATAGTCAATAATTTACTCCCAATAGTGGGTATTCAATAATTCAATTAAGTAGGTAAACTTAATTGGTCAACCTCGCAACTAGTACTCGGTAAGTCAATTAAGTTAGTCAACTAAGCTATTCAACCCAACAACTAGTACAAAATAGATATGTATTTTAAAAATATTAGGTTATTGAGGCTCATTGAGTTTGTTAATATTTTTTTTGCATCAACTTTTAATGCATCATATGCATGATGTTTATTTCAAAGTTATGGACTTTGTTTCACTCATATGTAGTGTTTTATGGTCCAAGACATCATGAAAACTCTTGAACAAAAATTTTTGCATAAAAAAATAAGCTTTAAAATAGTATAGCCACGCTAAAATGCAATGTAACTATGCCATACCAAGCCAAACTGGCTTGAGAAGGCAAGAATTGGAGTGAACACACTAGGTAAACAAAGTGCATGGCATAATTACACCATACCCATGTGCGGTTGTGCTAGTTTCCCATTAAATTTGTCCTTTTTTTTAAAAAAAAATTTTGGCCAACCCAAACCACTTAAGGTTTGGATTGGGCATGGGTATTTTAGAGATTATCTAATGGGAAGCCATTTTGACCATCATTTTAAAATACTCCAATAACATGGATCCTATGTGGATTAAATAAAATTTTCCATGGATTTGTGGAGGGAATACATGACTAATAGAGTTGAGCATAAAATATTTATTATCATTAGTTGTCAGCTTTACTTGAAGCTTTTAGAGGCTATGGAGAGAGATCTTTAGAGAGGAAAATATCTTTAAAAAAATGAGCTAATTGCTTCCTTCTTCATCTTTGCTTCTTCTTCTTCCAATTCCTTTTCTAATGAGTTGGGGGTAAGGTTGTTTCCACAATCTAAAACCTTGGGAGTGTTATTTGAAGAGATCTTTTCTTCCTCATCTCTTCAAAGTCTTAGTGAAAGTAAATCTTGTAGGCACTTTTGAGGAGGAGAAGCCATCCAACGCTATGCCAAAAAAAAAAAAAGATTGAGGAGAAAGAGAGAAACAACCACAAACCAAGTGGAGTGAGATCTTCCTTTTCCTTTCTTCTTAATTTTCATAAAGCCTATTTAAGCTGATGTTAGAGTTTTTAGGATAGTTTAATGTTAGAGAACATTTTTTTGGCTAGGAAGCCTTTCTTTTTTTGTCTCCTTTAATCCTTGAGCTTTTCTAAAGCTACTATTTGACCTATTTTGATTATTAAGGTTCAAGATTCATAGCCATGCATATATAAAACAAATAATCTTGCATTTTAAATTGATGTCTCCATCACATTGATGTTATGTATCCAACTTTTGTGCTTAAATAATCTTGCATTTGAATTTGATGTCTCCATCACATTGATGTTATGTATGCAGCTTTTGTGCTTAGATAATGAAAGCCCCTCTGATTTTCATTCTCTAGGTTGTGGATGTTTTCTTAATTAAACCTCTCATATATAATTCAATAAAATAAAGGTGACATTTTATTATCATGTCGAATAACGTGTTGGTGTACTTCACCATATTTGAATAGATATCTATGAGAGATCAACCAAGTAAGGTTGACTTTACCATCGAGTAGGTCTAGGGCTAGTTTTATCTCGAAATATGCTTGTGCACATTTTTATGAGCATCTGTGAGTATAAATTATTGCATAGACAAAATATATTAGAGGAATTTTTATGATTGAATATCAGTTTATTTTTTTATTTATTTCCTTAACATACTTGTCTGAGAAAATATCGTCAATGTTCATCTTAGATGTTTATATTTCATGAATTATCTAGCAAGGGTCATACCACTTGACACATATATATGACTTCATCTATCATAAGTCTTTTACCTAGCACATCATAACTTCACTTAGCATTTTCATGATCATTTCATATACCTCCTAGTATATATGACTTCACTTAGCAAGCGTCATATTACTTAAGCACATGTGTATTGAGCTAACATGAGTCATATTGGCTAGCAAATCATGACTTTACCTAGCATTATCAAAATTATTTTAGATATCGCCTAGCATATATGAATTTATCTAGCATTTTGATGATCATGTCATATATCACTTAGCCTATATGAATCAATATGGTATGAAACATTTTATCTAGTACATTGTGACTTTACCTAGCTTTTTCATGGGCATATCATATATCGCCTAGTATATATATGACTTCTGACAGCATACATGAATTCATCTTGCATAATTTATATTACATAGCATATATGAATTTATTTAGCATTGTCACAATCATGTCATATATCACCTAACATATATTACTTTACCTTGCATTTCCATTTACAGAACATGTCTATGTAAACACAATCATCTCACCTTGCATGATTGTGCTTTACATAACTTTTTTGTATATGGATTGTGTTTACTATGTAAACACAATCATCTCACCTTTCATAGTTTTTACATCATTGAGCCCCAATCTTTTTTTCTCAAATGAATTTCCAGATTTTTAATATTTTAAAATATAGTTTCCTTTACTTTAAATAGTTACCTATAATCTTATTCTCTTATACTAAATATCTTAAGTTACAAAATTAATTTTCATTACAAAAATATTTCTTTATATCTACCATAATATTTAAATAGTTACAAAAATATAGTTACCTGAATTAAATTCACTACATAAAATCATATAAATAATTTTTGAAAATATTGAAATAGAGGACATCTAATAGTTAATCTTTTTCTTCTCTCCCTCAAACTTACAATTTTTAAATATGAAATATTACAGGTGGAAAGAAAAACTATAAATATAAATCATACCTCAGTATTGTAGGCATTTTCATCATTCTGAAATTTCTGCAGGCCTTCTCAACTTTTTACTTCACCTGGTCTGTAATATTAGGAGCTTTCTACACATAAATCATTAGAGGAATTTTTGGGTAAGGAAATTTTGAAATAAGTATAAAACAAAAATAAGCACAACGTTTCCTAACACAATCACATTACTAAACAATTAAAACTAAAAATGCCAAATGAAAATCACATTACAATCTACAATTCTACTTAATATCTATTGAACTACACATGCATTAAACTACACATGCACATTTAACTACCACACTAACTTTATAAAAATTAAAATTATCCAAGTACACAAAATTAAAGTCCAAATACATAAACATCCATTTCTCTTACAAAAATATTACATAAAATAAAAATACAAGCATAAGTACATCAATTTCATTCTATATCAAAATCCTAAGCTATATCTTCATCGCCTTGATCAGCAGGTGGATTGAGTTGATACTAAGTATATCGAGGGCATTCAGGAAACGTAACATCAGGCTTTTCTCTGTAGTGTCGGGCCTAAGCTTCATAATAGGCTACCTCAAAATATGAATGCCTTTGCAGGTACTCACTATCATAATCGTATTGTCGTTCTAAACCTCCAATCCTGTCACTTATCAATTCTATGCTCTTCTGCTGCAAGGTCAACTCATTCATCAAATCAGAGAGGCTAGGGGAACTAGAAGGTGGAAGGTCATAACTTGTAGAGGGG
>NW_018165263.1:77766-78874 GCF_001263595.1 Phalaenopsis equestris | reverse complement strand
CCTCAATACATTAATTCAACGTCGCAATCCAAGCCACAACACTCAAAATGCTGAAAAAAAAAATCCTATGCTTAGTCTCAACTATACAGAGATCTATAAGCATAATTCTAAAGCAAAGCAAATATAAAGTTCAAATCAAAATACATAGATAGACATATAGGTAGTAATATAAATCTACTAATCCTCAGACTCAGTACTCGATTCTCCTCTAAGATCACCCAATGATTGCACATGAACGAAGAGGTTGTAGAAGGGTTAGAATGGAAATTCTTCAGTAGAACCCTCCTTTATCAATTTCATCCTCCTCATCCGTCCTATCAAACTATCTTCTAAATGTCCAGAATGTTCGAAATGTTCCTTCATCCTCCAGTCCAAATGATCGAAGAAATTGAAGATATTATTAATCGCATTCATGACATTTTGGACCTCCTTTTCCAATTTCTTGATTCAGCGCAGGATCACCAAAGACTTATCAGAGACTAAGGGAGGTTGAACTGGCAGTGAATTCTGAGATGATTGATCAACTAACATGGCCCTGTCCTTTTTATCTGAGATGATTGATCAACTATCATGGCCATGTCATTTTCATCTTCAAATGATGGGAATCTTTTAGTTGGGTCCAAAGGCTTCCAAGGTAGGAGTACCTTTTCCCAATTTTCATAGGACACTTGGAACTGACTGCAAAGTAAGAAAATTATGGAGTACCTTTGTCCAAGAACAGCTCCGATAGAATAATCACTAGCATCACACATCAGTTCAAATGGTTTCTCCCAGTTAGGTGAAACTATAATAGGGGCTGTGATTAATTTTTTCTTTAATAACTCAAAGGCATTTAAATAGCTTTTAGTAAATTCAAATTTCTTGTCCTTTTCTAAAAGTTGGCATAGAGGTTTTGTAACTTTCGAGAAATCTTTAATAAAATGCTTGTAAAAAACAACATGTCCAAGAAAACTCCTAACTTCTCTTACATTAGTAGGAGGTGTTAGTTTAGATATAACTTGAATTTTATCAGGGTTTGCTTCCATACCATCATTGCAAAATTTTATGCCCTAACACAACTCCTCCTGCAACTATAAATTGACATTTCTCCCAATTCAGAACCAAATTA
>NW_018165263.1:76874-77225 GCF_001263595.1 Phalaenopsis equestris | reverse complement strand
AATTGGACTTACCCACGCACTATCTGAAATAGGATATATAATTCCAGTGTCTAACCTTTTCAAAATTTCCTTCTTTACTACTTCTTTCATCATCGGATTTAATCTCCTTTGTAGATCAACTCTTTATTTATATTGTTCACCTAATATAACTCTGTGCATACAGATCAAAGGACTGATTCCTTTAATATCAGCTAAGATCCAACCAAAAGCTTTCTTATATCTTTTTAATGTATCTAAAGGTCTTTACTCTTGCAGATCATTTAATTCTGAAGATATAATAATAGGTAATGTAGATGAGTCTCCCAAAAACACATACTTCAAGTGGTTAGGTAATATTTTCAACTCAAGTTC
>NW_018165263.1:76121-76662 GCF_001263595.1 Phalaenopsis equestris | reverse complement strand
ATGTTCAATAATTTCCATGCGAAAACATTCATTATCTCTTTCAACAACAGGGTATTTCATAGATTTCGCAATGTTAAAAGTCACTTCTTGATCATTAACTCTCATAGTTAATTCTCCTTTTTTAACATCTATCATAGCTTTTCCAGTAGTTAAAAATGGTCTCCTTAAAATGATAGGTATTTCTTTATCTTCCCCCATATCTAAAACAATGAAATCCACAGGAAAGATAAATTTGTCCACTTTTACTAACACATCTTCTATAACTCTTTTAGGATATGTAATTGATTGATGCGCTAACTGTAGAGTTACAGAAGTATGTGAGACTTTTCATAATCCTAATCTTTTGAAAATTGATAGAGGCATAAGATTAATGCTGGCTCCCAAATCACATAAAGCTCTTCCATAAAATTTTTCACCGATAGCACAATAGTGAAACTACCAGGAACTTTTAATTTTTCAGGAAGCTTTTTCTGAATAATTGCACTACACTCTTCGCTAAGTGTGACAGTTTCGTTATCTGTGAACTTCTTTTTCTTGTTCA
>NW_018165263.1:74008-74651 GCF_001263595.1 Phalaenopsis equestris | reverse complement strand
TTTTGTATCATTTGGATAATAGCAGGTTTAAGCTCAAATGAATTAGCAGCTACATCAGGATTTTGGATAGATAAGTGAATCTCATCTGCTGTAGGATTTGCATAATCTCTTAGGGGTCTAGGTTGGTGTTCATTCTCTATTCCTGGATTGTTCAGGTTGTTTTCCATTGTATCAAAAATTCTAGGTTCTCTTCTTGATTTTCTAATCCTTTTAACAGCGCGTTCTAACCGACTCGTAGGGTATAAGATTTTCAGGTCCAAATTTACGCATACAATTTGAAATCAGTACTCAGTAATATAATTAACTAGATATAAAAAGAAAAATAAGTTGCAATATAAGTAAAAATTTTCTAATTATCCTAATTTGTCCGTTACTCTTATCAAGTTTTAATTTAATTGATTTTCAGGTCAAGTTTTTGGCGCCGTTGCCGGTGAGTGAGTGAGTAAAATTGATAAATAAAAGAATTTGATGGTGCTACTAGAAGATTTAATTTCCAGCAACGGCGTCCAAAGACTTGATCGCGACTTTATAGATGTGTTTAATTTGATTAAGATGTATAAATATAATATTTAATAATGTTAAAGTCAAATTTGTCAATGCAAGTATACATATCGCTCAAGTAATATAGGGCTCTAATGGAGTC
>NW_018165263.1:60808-73622 GCF_001263595.1 Phalaenopsis equestris | reverse complement strand
TTAGTTGTAAAACTCAACATATTTTAACAAATCAATTGGCCAGATTGAAAGTAAATTAAGATCGAAGTGAAAAGATCATCACAATTTCTTAAACATTTTCATGGCTTCGCCAATTCAAATCACCATTTCACAAATCTCGAGACAAGGAAAAAGACAGAGAAAACTACTCAGAACTCATGAGAAAAACACAACAAAACTTGGAATTCATAAATAAAATTAAAGTCATACAAACTACAATAAGTAAATAACTTATCTTTAAATTCTCCCCAAAAACACTCCTCAAAGTTCCTCTGAATCTCTTCCTTTCTTTACAGCACACAGAATTCCTCTTCGAAGTAGCAAGGAGGAAGAAATCTATCATTTTCCCTCCACTCTTACAATTTCTTGAAGAAATCCTCACAATTGTTACACACTACTGGAACCTTTCTAACCTCTAGGCTCTCCAGGCTCTCCAGCACCTCTTAATTTTCGGCCAAAATGTTCTTTTAAATTTGTGGATGAGCTTTCCCAAGAGTTGCCTAAGCATCCCTTCAAAATTTGGCCTTATCCAAAGCTTCAGGAGGCATAATCGTCTATCTCGCCGTCGGCGGGCTTCTAAAGATTTTGTCCTGTAACAGGCTCTCCAGGCTCTCCAGCACCTCTTAATTTTCGGCCAAAGATCTCGTCGTCGGCGGGCTTCTAAAGATTTTGTCCTGTAGCCTCGGGAAAAACTCACCGTCGGCGGGGGCGAGGGCACCGTCCACCGGCGTCGATGACGTCGTCGGCGACCTAGTTTAAATCTTCACATTTTGGTCCTTTTCACTCTAAATTTGCTCCTTTTTGCATCTTTTTGCTCCAATGACCCTAATTCTCCAAATTTGCTCCTTTTTGTATTTTTTTGCTCCAATGACCCTAATTCATCATTCCTGCAACCAAACATCAAAAATACCTTTCTTTAAAGTGCAATATCATTAAAAACACTATAAAATAGGTATGAAAATCTCCGCATATTTTCCTTTGGTCAAGGTTATCCCCAATCCACATTCGTGGAAGGAATTTCCTCATGTATGTCCTTAAATTATACGCACTAGGGGCAATTTTGTGATGGATGTTGAATGGGCAGTCCATATATTATCATGCTTGTCAACCGACTAACCTCTGGCTATTGTATCGAACTTCTTTAGAACCAAATCACCAACAGAAAATGAATTTTCTCATACATTTTTTTATAATAACAAGTTATCCTTTGTTAGTTCTTCATGTTGTAGAGCATTGTTCGTTTGAATTTCTTATAGTAAGTCAAGAGCGAGTGAAGCTCCTTTATCATTTGTAACTTGCTAGTCACTGATCTCTTCTTTGCTGAAAGATGTCACGATGACTCTGACTATGATTATTATATTCAATTGGTAACATAGCATTCATTACAGGGAAAGCATGTATGGCGTTTGACCACTTGATATTTTCAAAGTGGTTTGGGTGGCTTAAACACTCGAAGGAAGCATATCTGCACACTTACCTTTTGCTCCTTCAACCTTTTTTCCTTAACAAGGTTAGAATGACCTTGTATGGATCATTAGCTTGACTCTTGGTTCAGGGGTGATGCATGGATTAAAATATCAAATTAATTCATTGGCTCTGACAAAATTTTTTTTCCCTCAGATCAACAAACTAAGTTCCATTATTTGTAATGAATAATAGGGGTAACCCATACCGACATATTATATCCATCCAGATAAAATTTTGGATCACGCTTGTAGTGATTCTTACAAGTTCTTTAGCTTCTATCCACTTAGAAAAATATTTCATAGCCACTAATAAGAATTTCCTCTGTCCTTTGGGAGGTGGGAAAGGACTAAGCCCCACACAACGAAGACTCAAGGGATAAAAATTGGTTATAATTCCTGAGCTGGTTGGAGCAATTGTGGAGAATATTTTTGACATTTTTCACACCTTTAGGAAAACTCTTCTATGTTTTTCAAGAGAGTTGGCCAAAAGTAACATTGTCTTTGTACTCGGTCAACCAAAGTATTTTATCCTAAATGGCTTCCGCGTTCACCTAAATGTACTTCCTAGATGATGCCTTCTACTTCACTTTTTTGGACGTATCTATGAAGCAGGGACGTGGTTGACCTTTGGAATAACATGTCTCTAATGAGAAGTCATTGAGTGAGTTTGAACTTGAATCCTTGCAAAACCTTCACTGCTTTATGATATTTACCCATTTTGAAATAGTAAATAAGGGTCCACCCAACTTCTTTCATCATTCACTTCCATTTCCATTACGTTCAGTTCTTCATTGGAAGACCAAAGAAGCTTTTAGAGTGCTCTATTTCGAATGCATGTATCTTTTGATAAGAGTTCTATCACTTGATTCTCTTCTAGTCCAACGTGTTTGATGAGGGAACTCGCAAACTTTCCCATTTCCACTTTTACTTTATCAAGTATTTGATCATCATTTCATCTCAAGCTTCAAATTTGTTGTTAACAAAACAACTAGTTTAGAATCAAACCTTACAATTAGATGTCGTGTGCCCATATCTTGAGCTAACTAAAGCCCAGCCATCAACACTTTGTACTCCACTTAATTATTTGTGACGGCAAAGTCAAGGATGATTGAATGATAAATATGCTCTCTTGTCCGACTACTTAAAGCTAGCATGATTTCTGCTTAAGTTTAGTCTGAAGCTCCATCAAAGTGAAAGATCCTTACTTGCATATTTGCGAGTACTCTTTGCTTGATCCGTCTCATTTAGAGAAATCCACCAAAAATCTACCATAGCTTGAGTTTTAATTTCCATCTGAGGGACGTAAGTAAGGTCTACTCACTCAGCTCCACACACTATTTTAATAATTGATCTGAATGCTCTGGCTGAGTGAGTATAGACTTATGTTGTTGTTTGTTAATCACCACAATTGAATGGGTCTAAGAATATGGTTGAAGCCTGAGAGCAGAGGCAATATGAGAAAATATTAGTTTTTTCTTTAGAGGAAACCTTATTTCGGCTCCTCTAAGGATTCGGCTTGTATAATAAATAAGAAATTGCTTCCATGACTCTTCTCAGAAAAGGACTAAATGAATAGCCTACAGACCAACTCTAGGTAGAGTGAATTTTTGTCCTTTGGAATTGGACTTTGCAGAAGTGATGGAGAGATCAATGACTGCTTCAAATTCTAAAAGCTTGTTCACATTCGTTCGTCCACTCAAAATTTTTCTCTTTCCTTTGTACTTTAAAGAAGGCATATCAAAAAGTGCCTTCACTTTCTTAGGATTAGCTTTAATGCCTTGAGGTGTTAGAAAGTATCCCATGAATTTCCTCTTAAAGGCTCCAAATGTGCATTTCAATGGATTATATTTCATGTTAAATTCATAAGGGTTTGGAAGGTTTCCTTCAACTTGCATTAATGTTTTTCAAGAGCCTTAATTTTCACTAACATGTCATCCATGTACATCTCAATGTTTATTCCATTTTAATTAAAAAAAATTACATTCATTAGGCACTGATATATTGTGCCTGTGTTATTCAGACCAAAGGGCATTACAATAAAACAATACAATCAATCACTTCTAATAAACTTTGTTTTCTCCGCATCAACCTGATGCATTTTGATTTAACTATATCTAGAGAAGGAAATAAGGAAACTCATTACCAAGTATCTGACTGTAAAGTCAACTGCAACATTTATCTACGGTAGTGGATAGTCATCTTTCGGGCAAGAGGTATTCAAAATTTTGAAATCTAAATGCATTCTTCATTTATCAGTGGACTTTCGTACCATGACTATGTTAGATACCTAAGAGGGGTATTGAACTATATGTTCGTATCTGCCATCTAAGCGTATCTTCACTTCTTTGCAGATTGGCTCCACGAAAGTCATCGCAGTCAATGCGAACTTTTGCTTCACCATTCTAACGTTTGAAATGATGTTGAGTCTGTGGCATGCAACATTGATGGGAATGTCAGACATTTTTGTTGTCGACCAAGCAAAATTATCATGGTTTTTATGGAGAGTCTAGATCGACTACCTTTGTGACCTGCATAGAAAATCTCATTAATCAAAAAATATTTACCAAGATCCTCTAGGCCCATTGGAATATGGTAATAGCCTCATCAGTTTAAAGGCCTTCTTTTGCTAGTGTTTTATGTCAAATGCTTTGATTTACATGCTTCTTATGGCTCACATGCAGCAAGTTTGGGATTGGTCTAGATCTCCATTTATGGTGATTATCACACTATCACAAGGAAATTTCACATATACATGGTAAGTTAATACCACAGCTCGGAAATTCTTGAGAAGAGGGCTGCCAAATATTGTGTTATACATTGGTCGTGTGTTGACTACTAGAAATTGTCCATATTGGTAAATCAATTGTCACTTTCTCTCCATGTAATAGAGAACCCTATTATACCAAGTGCCTCCTTTCGTTCGCTATAGAAACCGTAATGTGATTTGACTTGTGGAGTTAGTCGATCGGTTGTCAGATTCATCTTTTTGAATGATGTACGGAATAATATATCACCTGAACTTTTAATATCAACCAGTATACTGCCTAACTGTTAATTACTTATAAGTTCTATGATAATAAATGCATCATTGTATGGATTTCCAGCTAGAGGAAGATTTGCATCAGTGAAAATGATTGGGGGATGCATTTTTCTCTTTAGTGCGAGCACCACAACACAGTAAATTCCTAATCGACTTGTATTTCAGTCTGCTCTTGCATATAAATTGCCACCAAATATTGTTGATATAATTCGTGCTATCTGAATGGCATTGGCTCAGGATGGCCCGCTCGACTTGCTTTACGCTGGAACCTTGCCTTTCATTTGAGTGTGAGCTTATAAGGTTAGAAACTCCTTGACCTTTTTGGCCTAGAAGAACTCCTCTACCAGACTACAAAAATGCATGGAATTTTTGATGTCGTGACCATGGTCTTGGATGTACGTATAATATTTGTTAGGTTTTTGGTGGGAGGCTCTGATTTTTAATGTAGCCTTCCAAAAAAAACTCCCTTTCTTCTATTGTATATTTGAGTTTCACCATAGAAACTGGAAGTGGTGTAAACTTGGACGTCCTTCGGCCTCCTATAGACAGGTCAATGGATCGACTTCATTTGTGTCTTTCTCATTCATCTTCTTTACCCCTTCTTCAGGAGTGGTCCTTATTCTCTCTCCAACCACCATCCTTCAAGCTTTTCTTTCTCATATGTCAATCCGACTTCTCACCTTTGGAGATTTCATAGTTCATATGATCAGCTACAACGTGGTCATTGGTTAACTCTAGGAGGTCAGCTAATGTTTTGGATTTCTGTAGACCTAAAAAGCACTACATTCGAGGACTTCTCGGTCCTTGTGCTAGTGATGCCTTGGTAATTGTCGGGTCTTGATTTTAGACTTTAAGCATCTCCTTTTAAAATCTAATAACATATGACTTGAGACTCTTTTTTGGTCCTTGTTTTATGAATCACAAAGAATTTGAATCCTTTCTTGCTTTTTGGGTATTTGTAAATTATGCCAAAAATAACTTCTTGAAGTCTCCGAAGGAATTATTAAGTCCTACAGAAAGTCCGCCAAACCACCTGAGAGCAAAATCACTCAGTGTGGTATAGAAATTTTGACATTTCAATGCATCTTAGTCTTGAGAAGGCAGATTTCCAAATTAAAAAACATAATATGGTCAGCGGGGTTTCTCCGAGATTTATATGGTTTAGTGGTACGAATCTTAAATTTCTCTTATGGTTTGGCCTCCACAATATGTCAAACGAATGCATGCTCCATCCGACGATAAACTTCTATCGCCTCTATCTGCTGTTCTCCCGTTTGCACAAATCTTGCATTGTCCTGATACTGAAACTCTTCCCTTAGCTTGGCTGCTAGAGCAGCTTATTGAACTGGTTGTTTGGGTGCTGGTTGATCTTGTTGCGGGACAAGCTAAGCCTTCCCTTAAGCACCGCTCAAGCCAGCTCCGTAACTTACTAGGCCATCCTATAATGGAGTGTCCAGATTTGTTGCTCTACAAATTCTCAAGTTGAATCCATGTTTGAAGTTCCTCCTTGATGTGTCCCTTCACCCTGATGTGCTCCTCGCCATGTGGAAGGTATAATTCCACGCTCACCACACCATTAAAGATGTTAGATCCTAAATTGGATTACGCATAAGAAACAGAGCATTAGTTAGATGAAAGAAGAAGAAAGAAGAAAGACTTAAATACTTTATATTTATTTAGTGAGGATTTTAATTTTTTGTCCTTTGAAAAATGATACTTATAGGTAGGATTTATAAGTTACATTGTATCCCACTACTAAAAGGGAACTTTGATATAATTAATTGGTTGTTACATTCATGCATTTGTAACCGAATATCCCTTACCATAACTGATACTAGTGCTACTATGCTTCTATAAACTCCTTGAACACAACTTCACATTCGTAACTGTTCAATTTGGTTGTTGGAGTTCATTCGGTTGGTCATGATTCATTTGGTTGACTCAAAATTATTCGATCGTCTTCAATCAATTTCAACTGTCCATTCTATGGAGACTGAAGATGAAAGTACTTCATTCTAAGTTAGGACTAGTTCATCGGGCAGAAGGTAAATCATCGTAATTTGACAAGCAACCTACCTTCGTTCTATATTTCTATATTAATGTACTTCATCTTAGGCGACCACTACTTTTTTAGATGATAGTTACTGGGTGGTTGATGCTGATGCGAATATGTAATGCTTGTCGGGTCTTTCATTCTCTTCATTCGATCGCCTTATCAGATTGACTGGTTATTGAATAATCCATGTCCTTCATTTCTCCAATTATTTCTCTTCAAAATTCATGTAGACACATTTCTGATATAAAAATTCGTTTTCATAAAATTATTTGGATCAGGGAAAATTAAATTCGAAATCTTATTTATAAATTTTAGGTCTTTTAGTTAAATTTTTTATTTTTTTAAGGGGTATTTACAGACACACAACTCATTTTTTTATGTATTTATATATCTATCACCTAAATTTGTTACTTATATATCACCCAAAGTTTTTATATAATATCTAAAATAATATTATTTTAACTTTTAAGAACTAAATACCCTTTACAGAAGTAAGATGACATTTATGTAAAGATTGAAAAACAGATGTCAAAAATTTAGGTCCTATGTATCTATATCTTCCTTTTTTATATGATATTTTGTTGTATAAAAAAATTTACAAACATAGTAATTTATTTAGATATTTTAATGTTAAAGATGTTTTAAACAATATTTAGAGATTATGATGTTTTGAAATTAATAATGTTTTGTTTGGAAAAGGTGATCCCAATGGGTAATATGTGTGATTTGAACTAATGAACTAATGGTAGAAAACTATATTCTCAACCACTCTGTCATAGGAAGATAAGATCATCAGCATATATAGGACCAGACGGTCGAAAAGCATTGGCAATAGCAGCAATAGCCACCGCCAGCTCATCGGTCATCTTATATGAGCCTTGTTTTCAAAAGTAAAGCATTGTTATTTTTGAAATGATTTGAATATTTTGTGTGATAGAAATGTTGCAACTTCAGGTGTTAGATTAAAAAAAAAAAAATTTGAGCTGCAAATATGTAAACATCCTAAAAATAAATACAAAAATTTAACTATAAGACAAGAAAAAATATAAAAATTATTTAGAATTTAGTTTTCCCAAATCCAAATAAGTGTATGAAAACAAATATTTCAATCAGGACAAGAAACCCAGCACAAACAGCTTCTTGAGCCAATACCAGGACAACATTGAATTTGGGCACTGAAGTCTACAATAATATAAAATAATGACAAAATTAAAGGATGAAGTCGACATCTTGTCACTTATCTAGTCACTGATTTTGGAAAAAATATTACCTCAGGAGGACTGATGCATCAGACATCTTGTCACTGATTTTGGAAAAAATATTACCTCAGGAGTACTGATGATGCATCAGTACTCCAATAGTGAGGTACCTCGTAGGCACCACGGTGGGCCCTTGGCGTACGTGACACCTCACCATTGGAGTACTGATGCATCAATACTCCTGAGGTAAAATTTTTTCCTGATTTTGACCCATTTCATCTTTCGGTTATCTATATATCAATTTTGCATCTGTACAAAATTATCTTTTTTCAGAATTTCCATCCTTCTAAAGAATTTTTAAAGAGGATGTTTAAGAAATTTCCTATTATTAAAGCGGCAGGACTTTGCACGGAAGGCAACTTCGAAGCGTAGAACTCATTCTCCGCAGCGGAAGACGAAACCCAGCAGCTCTTCTCCGCAGGAAGGTGACGGGTAATAACGTTTTATATCGAACTCATTCTCTCTGTTTTGGCCTCAAATCATGTAAGCAGAAAGTTTTGTTCTCTTGAAAGCGTGAGATAGTGAGGGTGGAGAAATGCGTGTAGGAGTCTTCTTCTTCTTCCGGCGTTTTTCTCAGATGCAGCCTTCTAGCTGGAGTCCATCATAGTCTTTTGGAGAACTACCTTCTCTAACCAGCAAAATTAATGAAGAATTGCAAAATTAGGTTTTTCTTTAAATATTTTATATAAAGCGATAAAAGAATTGTAAATAAGTAAAATCGACATACCATTTGATTACTCACTTAACCTTGTGGATACATGTGGCTGAGTTGTCCATGACAAGATGATTCATGTTGACATTGCAATATTATTAGAGACTTTAAGGGTTTGTTTGAGACATCTACAACATATTAAAAAGTTGTTGTACAGGAGCTGTGTTAGGAAGTTGCTGTACAAATGCTCCTATAGGAAAACTTTTTGTCTACTTGTTTAATGCAGTTTTGCAGTAATTGTGCTATAGCTGTTTATGAATAAATAATATTTATGCCATGTAATATAGTATTGTTTATAACATAATCAGTTTTGTTTGTTTACTTGCACATTTCATATATGACCGCAAATATCCAATTTGAATATTAGAAAATAAAAACTGACACATCATTAGGCAATGAATAACACGACAATCAAAATTAAAAATAAAAATATTAATTAGTATCATCATAATGATATTCTTAAAATACATCTGATTAATGTCCCCATGTAATCCCTTCTCGAACAAAACACTCCATGTCTGATCATTATTGGCGATGAAATCCCCATGTAATCCCTTCTCGAACGAAACACTCCATGTCTGATCATTATTGGCGATGAAATCATCGAATCGATATACCCACCTTAAAAAGAAAAAGTTATCTGTTCTAATCCATGGGAACCTATAAATCTTTCTCACATAGTTATGTTGCTTTCGCGAAGTAGAGAACAATAAAGACTATCAGTAGATCATTTTTTTAAAATTTAATTTAAGATATTTATATAATTTTTATTTTGAAAATAGTGTTTGAATTGTGAAAGATGAGACTAAAAAAATCTCACATATCTAATAGTACGAATAATCGAGCACGATACCGCAATTGATAATCATATTGAGGGATGAATGTACCACTCGATAGTAGGTTCGATTATATAAACTATGAAATTTATGACGTTTGTTTAGTGTGCGAAATTTATAACCGACAATTGCCCTAACTACATAGGGTTAAGATTATATGGGTTCCTAATTTCCTATAGAGGCAAGTCCCCTGAGTTAATTACATCTTGTCCCATGTCACTAAGAAAACTCTCGATTAATAACTAGGGTTTCACCTTCAATACTCGATATTGAGTTTCCATAATTATTTGTAAAAAAAATGTTAAGTGGGAATGACTCAAATAAGAACACTAATTTTTTGAGATCAAAGAAGCGAGAGGTAGGGGATGTCATGGATTTTGAGCAAACCTCATTGACCCCCTAAACTATCCAATTGTTTGGCTTTATGTTTTGAAAGTGGTATTTATTTGATGTTTACTCCTCTCAATTATTAAAATTAAAACTTATATTTGCATAATATATGATCATGCAAACAATCTAAGATGATAAGAGGGTTTACGCCGTACTTAACGAACAATCTCAGAATCTTAAAAAGAGTTAAAACTTATTTTGCATAACATGATTATGCAAAAGCATAAATGGTAGAGTGAGGATTTATGTCGTTCTAGACGAACTACCTCAATGTCATAAGGGTTCATGTTATTTAAGTTTACAAAAAGTTTAGTTGAGGATCATCCTTAACTTTGTGTCTCTTCTTGATCATCAACTAAAGTTGTTCTTCATTTGCTTACATCGTCATTGATTGTCTTGTAAACAGCTCTTTCGGGTTCTTTATTGTAGTGTTTGGTTTTATCCAGTGTACTTGAGTTGAGCTGATTGTTGTTATTGTTATTTATTATTGTTATTGTTGTCATTATTGTTATTGTTGACTCACTGAGTTTATTGTAGGGTTCCTCTTAAGTAGGTGACTTATTGTTCTTTACCCTAGAAGTCTTTTACATGTATGGTAAGTAATGGAATAGTACTGTTGCATGCATGAGCAAAATATATACAATAAAATACAGTAAAAGAAAAAGTACAGTAAAAAGAAAATGGTAGTCCGTGTCTGCTATCTCTGACATAATTGCAATATTCACTAGCATCAAATATTTTTAAATGTAAATAATAGATTTAAAAACATGTATAGTTGCATAAAATTAAGTAGCAGACATATTTGAAAGATTGAAAGGGGACATAAGTATTTCGAGTTAGGGATGGGCTCATATTTATCATTCTCGAAGGACTTGGTAGGCAACTATCGACAATCTGTTAGTATAAAGTCCAGCATAACCTAGAAAATACCAGCAAGATGATCTAAAAAGGGTCGTTCTTAGCCCTAGTCTAGGTAACTGACAAGTGGATATTTAGAAGATAACTCCCAAAATCCATTATTTGTCGTGCATATAAGAAATATAGATTCTCATTAGCAACCAAAATATTAGTTTCACAAGAAATATAGTTGTTTTATCATAATATTGTATATTTTATAAATCAGACTATCCACGAGTCAATTACACTATCGGGTTAGAACCACCAGCAGCCTCAGAAATCAAGTGTTATCTCTTTTTAAATGTCAGTGAATAGTAGTGTCAATCTTGTACCCTCACAAGGTCCTCAAGTCAGGAAATACAATACTATTCAGTCATCCTAAATTTATTACCATATGCCTTTCTCATCATCGCACATACCACCAATGTGTCCAATGTATATGCCAATCTGATGGTCCATATAAATTGCCATGCTTCAAATCTCTCCAATTAATAGGTAGAATTTTAAGCATAAACTTTTAAAGCCTAAAACCTTGAGCAATGGATATTACTGTAGGTTCAGTTGTAAGGGAAATTCTCATTAATGTATGTTAATTTGAAAGGATCTCGAGTCACAACTCGATGGGTCCTTATATTTTGAGCATGATTTTCCTCAAAAAACCATAATAAGCCCAAAAGTCCTATGAAACATCCAAAATCCTATAAAGGTGTTCAGAGGGTAATTCTGAATGACTTTAGAATCTTCTAGACTATTTCAAGTTCATTTCACTTTGATATATTGTTGAGTTGATCAAACCATGTTGAATTAAGAGTAATATTATTATACCTTAAATTGTGCTTAGTTTAAGTTTGTTGATGTCTTAATCAGTCCATGGGTATGGCAAATGGTCAAGTTTTTAATGTTGTATTGAGAACTATGTGAGTAAACACCCATGAGAGAATGTTCATAGTCATTTAGGAATTTTGCACACTTTCCCCTCAAATTAGGTTTAAGCATGTAGTGTTTTTAAAATGTCTCGTTAGCACTTATATTCTCTTCTTTAACTATTCCTCAAATGATATTAAGTTAAACCTAACTAGCTACTAAGCTCTTAAGACTTAGGGATAAACTTGTTATTTTTTAGAAAATTTTGTAAAGTGTACTTGATCTTTATTGAAAGGGTTGGATTTTGCTTAACTATTGGTTGGGGGCTCTAATCAGTGGTTTGTTAATCTTCTAACTCGAACCCCTCAATCTTGGATCATCCTAATCGTCAATTTTCCTATATATAATAATTCAAGTATTTGAAATTTTACCCTTTTTAGAAAATATCATGAGTTGGATGCTACCTCCATTTACCCCTTTGTTTTTCAATTATCTAAATGAATTAATCATCATAACTTAATGCCTAGAACAAAGTTAAATTAGGGTTTGATTATGGAATTCTCAAAATTTACCATAATGCCCTTAGGTTTAATACCCCATAATTCGTACATTTTTAATCAAATAACCATGAAATTTCATTCACCTTTTTTACTCATAGGCTAATCAAGTCATCAGAGGTGAAATTATATTTTTCCGGAATTATTCTTTATAATTATTTAAAACCATAATCATAAATTTTTAATGATAATTAAATTAATTACCCAAATGTGTCCCCTGACCTTAGGAAAATTTTGTGATGTTGTTAATCGTAAGAAGACCAATCAGAGCAATTTTTATAATTTTTATGATTATATTTTAATTTTTATAATTTTATAGTTTATTTTAGAGAGAAAATAAGTAAAAAATATATTTTTTAATTTAAAAATATACTTTCATTTCTTTTTCTTGATCCCTCTAACCTCAGTCAACTCACCAAACTTTTTTTTTATTTTTCTTATTTGTATTTTATTTTTTTATAATTTCTTAAGTAAATAATGTGCAGGAATGTAAGAAAAAATATTTAGGTATTCAAAATACATTTTCTCTACTAAGAAAATTTTGTGATATTTTGAAATATACTTATTATTTATAATTTTTAATTATTTAAAAAAATACATAGAAAATACATTCTCTAATTTTAAATTCCATTTTTAATTTTCTTAAGTGCCTCTAACTTTGATTAACCTTCCAAGCTTTACCTCATATTTTTCTAATTTGTATTTTATTATATATATAT
>NW_018165263.1:53945-60761 GCF_001263595.1 Phalaenopsis equestris | reverse complement strand
TATATATATATTAAAAAATCAGAGGTAATTATCATGAGAAATTAGGGCTTTCAGGGCTAGAGGTGTTCTCTCACTTCGAAGAAAATTACGAACATCCCTAAACTCTTGAGAGATAAGCCCTAAAAATTTCATGTCATGGTAATCAATATTTAATTATTTGTGATTTAAATAAGCTTTAGGATTTTAAATTAATTTAAAATTAAATATAACCTAATTATTTTCAATTTTTGGTTCATTGAATTCTCTTATATTTACTCAGCACAAGGGTATTTTTCTTTTTTTTCTTTTTTTCTTACACCAAGATATAATTTTTAGAGTTATATTTCATTTTTTTTATTTATTTAAATAAAAAATCTCATATTTTCTACTCATCCACGCGACAGCCAGCGCATCCTCGGCGTCTCCAAAGTTCCACGAGTTGTCGCGCAGTTGGTTTCTCTTTACACGTAGGCTTCCCCATCACCCACGGTTCGTTCTGATAAGTTACCCAAATCTGTCGCCCGCTATGATCCGAGTTGTCCATTTCAAATACGGTGAATTGACGACATGAGGTCAGCATTCCAAATGAACTATAACCATGTTGACCTCACTTTTGGTTGATGTCTAGTCTTTTCTCCTTAGTAGCTAGGGTCTTTCCATATGACTCTTTTGTTGACTATTCCTAGAGGACTAGAAAGGAACCCTCACCATTAGAAACTCCAAACTCTTCTTTGCTCAACTTGAAGTTTCACATATTGATCATAACCTTTAGCTCTTAGTAGGTGGGGCCAATATGGGGGAGCTCAAGGGGAGTCCCCATATGATTAGTTGGTCCTATGATTAACCCTGGGTGGTGTGGTCTTGGTCACTTGCATACACTTCCACTCACAGCCTTAAACCCAGACATGCATAACTTTGATCCCTTAATCTTTTGAGAGACACATATAGATGGTCCCCAAGGCTACTAGCCCTAGGCTAGGGTCTAGCTAAGACCAGTACATGGAAGAGCCAAACACCCAAAGTAAGGAATTCTTTTGGTTCACAGCTCAAGTAGGGTGGTTGACACCTCAAATTTTACCAAAATACCCACTTAGTCTTTCGCCCCAAATCTACCCAACTTACCAAATTACCCTTGAAACCCCAAAATTGACCAAAATTCTCAATATTACCAAAAATACTAAAATTTGTTCAAAAATCCTCTCAAACCATTTGAAACCACCCAAATTGTCCAAAACACCCCACAATTTTTAAAATTATCAAAATACCCCCTCATTTTACCAAAATTACAAAAATACTCCTCGTGACCCAAATTGTCCCAAAACCTTCAAAATCATTTTAAATGTTCCCAAAATCAATTTGTACTACTCCATTGAGCTCAATTTGAGTAATTTGACCTATTATGACCAAAAGCCCCAAACTGTCTTTAAGGCCCAATTACCCTAATTCACCCCCAATGTCCACCAATTTGATCCCAATCTTCCTCAATTTTAATTCTAAACTCAAATTCATCATCCCTAAAGTTGATTGAGACCAAATACATGCTCAATTAAACCTACCAAATTTCAATCTCAACCCCAAAATCCCTAATTTGACCCTAAGCCAAAATTTCACCAATTGAACCCCCAAACCTATCCAATTGCCCCAATTTTGAATCATAAACTCTTTAAAATACCTTCCCACATCAAATTGAACCTTCAATTGGCCTTGGTCAAGCCTCAATTTTACTCAAAATCAACTTGGACTTAAACCCCCAATTTTGCCCAAAATTAGCCATATTCCCAAATTCCACCAAATTGAACTCCATAATCCCAAAATTTCTATCCAATTGATATCCAAAACTCTTAATGACAAGCACCCACATCAAAATGAACCATCAATTAGGTTATATCCAAACTCTAGCCCAACTCAAACACATGTCTAACCCAACATCCCCAAAATTGACCATGAGCCAAAATCCTTCAAATTGAACTTCCAAATCAATTTAAAATCACTCCAAACCTTTTTAAACTCCTTGTGGCAATCATCTACACCATTTTAATCAATTAATTGAGCTCAATGTCATGAATATCCCAACCTAAACCCAACTTCAAGCCAAAATGCCCAAAATTGAACCTATGCACCAAAGTTGACCAAACCAAATAAAATTGATCAAACCAAAGCCACCATAGCCACCTTTTGGGCTCTACAAACCAGAGTACACCCACCTAGCCCACCTTACATGTGCTATGGACTAATGGTCCCTTGGTTTAATGGATCTCCTCCCATTTTTGGCCAAAACCAAAATATACTTGCCATCATACCATAACCATTGAGGGTTAATCATCATTAACCCTCCCACTAGCTCACTTGCTCACCTGACCACTATCTCTGGCTGTGTCAGCTGGCCTAGTCTCCAGAGGAGCCAAAACTGAGAGCCACTTCATCTTAAACTCAACCTAATGCACCCATCCAAGCTGGCAAGCTCCAGTTGGCTTTTAGTACATCTCTCCCCTCCACATAAGCAACTAAATACACCTTAATTGGAGCCCAGCTAGCCATCTCTTTCCCCAACCATTTTCCCCCTCTGGATTCCTCTGTGAGAGCTCAATTTTGAGTTCAAATATCAAGGAATTTTCTGGCATTTCATAAATTCCACCAACCTTCCAATTAAACCTTCTAAAATCTTACTCAGACTAAGAGAGGAAGTTCCCCATCAAAAGCTCACTTTGTTAAGCCTCTAACCTACTCCTAGACCAAAGTCATTTCACCCTTTCACTGAAATCATACATATACCTTATTTCAGCTCAAATAGACTCTTGGAGGAGGTTTGCCAGCTCACAAGGAAGTATCCACAAGAACCCAATCGAGGCCTCACCTCTGGAGCAAAGGTATTGACCATTAACCCTAATTTTGATCTTGGTTTGGTCTTTTATGAAGAAAAGTTTAATTTCATAGCATTGTAGCTGAATGAATGTGTTTGTCTTGAGTAGATGAAGGTGTAGGAACAAACCCTATTTGATTTGGTTGAGTGTCAAGAGAGATCTTAAGGTTTGATGTTGAACGACTCACAGGTTAGGTTAATCGGGGACGATGACCCACAATCGTCAGATCGCACGTGTATCGGAGGGACGAACAAGATCGCTTCAGATGAACCCTTGGTGTGTTAACAACGGGTCAAGTCAGTGCTGACTTAAACACGACTCTGAATCAGAAGAAGCCGCATGAAGACTTCGGAGAAGACGAGGTTGCGCTAACGCCGCGTGGATAAATTGGAAAATAAGGATTTATTGATTTAAATAAAAGCCAGATCTTTAAAAATCCATAACTTTGTATAGAAAAATCATAAAAAAAATAAAAATACCCTCTTACTCAGTGAATAGAGGAGAATAATGTGGATTAATAATAAAAATTATTTTTTGAGTTTGTAATTTTTAATTAATTAAATGGTCTCTATGATAATTTAATTTATCATGATTAAATATTACCCACCAAGGTATAAGATTTTTAGGGTTTATTCCTCATAATAGTGGCGACGTTCCCTAATTTTCCCAAGGTGATAGAGCATCTCTGTGCTTGTAAACCTAATTTTCAAGCTTAGATGGCTATTTTGCTTTAAATTAATTATATAAATTAAAATATCACTTAGAAAATCATGAGATAAATTTCAGTAGGTTACCTACGGTCAGAGGAACTTAGAAAAAATATCAGAATGGTCTGGATATTTTTGTACATTTCTATAGTTAATTAAATGTTTATAAAATATATTAATTTATTTAAATTAAATATTAATTAAAATTAATAAAAACAATTCTACATTATGTAGGAAAATTATGTTGACTCACTGTAAAAATTAAAAAATTAGTTTAAGTATTAAAGTTGATTTTATGAGAGAAATTGCATTTTTGTACAAAAGTAATTATATTAAACTAAATACACTTTGGAAAATTATAAAAAGTGATTTTCTGAGTTCCTTATGATTAGAGGTACTTAGGAAAAATAAACATGTACTTAGGAAAAATAAAAATTTTTCTTGAGAAAATACTTCATTTTTAAGTTTTATTTTAAATTAAAAATAATTAAAAATAACTAAAAACTTTAAAAGTGCAAAAACGGTTCAAAATGTTTCTAACTATTTCCTAATCACTTGGGAATCATTAAAATATTTTTCCCAACTTTTCTGAGTTAAAAATAAATTTTTAAATGCCTAAGGATGTATTTTCTTTATTTTTCCACTAAAATAATTATAATAAATAAATTAAAAATAACAAAAATATTAAATTTATTTCTCTAATTTTTTTTTTTTTTTAACTCAAAGAAATTTAATAAAAAATAGAAAAAAAAATTTTTGTTTTTAAAACATATTTTCTATTTACCTTAGTCATTAAATAAATAGTAATAATAATTAAAATTTAATTTGAAAAATCATGGAATTTTGCCTAAGTGTTTCTCTGACCTGGGTGAACTTCTAATAATTTTACCATAAAAAAACTTAATTTTGATTGATTAAATAAATTAATATTCAAAATCCTGTATTCTAAGTTAAAATATTTATTTAAATTAAATCAAAATTTATAAAAAAAATCACATTTTCTACTCTGATGTTTTAATTAACCCATGGATAGGGTACTCCAAAATTTTCAAAGTTATTTGAATTATGTTGAATGAGTTATGAAGAGGAGAGCCCCAAGGGCAAAATGGTAATTTTAGATTTTAGTGCCTTAATTAAAATCTAGGATTAACCAAAGGGAAAAATGGATAATTTTGATCTTAATAAGTATTTTTAGATGATTGAAACACAACAGGATAAAACATAGAAACCAATTTGCTACCTTTCCATGATAGGAGTAAAATTGTAACTTTCTAACTTATCAGGATTTGGAAGTTAATCAAAATTAAATGATTTATAAAATTATGAGATTAACTAGGAAGATGATAATTCACTTATTTTAAGCCCATAATTGAGGATAATGTGATCTTTCAATAAGAATACAAATCACTTCAGTTAAAAATTTTGATCAGTTAAAATTTTTGATAATTTTAAATTCTCCCATTGAGTTGTTAAAGGCTTGGTAGTTATCTAGGCTTGATATTTAAATTTATGTGATAAGATTTAGAAAAGGTAACATGATTGATGGTAAACATCTCTAAACACTACAAGCCCAACTTTAGTGGTGGGTACAAAATCTTTAATGCCTTAAACTTGTCTTAGGAGCATCTACTTATATAACTCTTAAGTGAAATATGAACTAATTAATTGAGTACCCTGTTCTTTGGATAATTGAAATGTCAAGGTTCATTGATTAATGGGATAGTTTCATTTCAACCTTGGGATGATTTATAAAACAATATAATTAGTTCAAAATGAACTGGAAATGTTTCAAGAAGTCTTTAAAGCTGTTCAGGGTCATTCCTCAAATACTTTGGAATCACTTGGACATTTTGAAGGACAAATTGAACTTGCTATATTTTTTTTTTCAAAAAATCATCCGTTAAAATCTTTCGGGACTCATTGAGTCATTGTTTGAGGGTCTCAAAACTACACCTTCATGTACTCTTGCGATTTATTTAAATTTCCGGCAAAAATTATATACATGTTGTAAAAGCTAATCTTTTAATTGTAATGTCGATAAGATGACATTTACGCTTTTATAGTGTTATTTACTTTCTATCATTTTACTTTCTGCAATCTACTCTTGTTGAAAAATATTATAACTGCTTGGTTGTGCACTTTACTTTACCTGCAAAAATCAAAACCATTTTCAATAGTTAATCAACATATTCAAAAATCTAAAACAAACTCTTTCAAAGGTAACAATAAATTCTTTGAAATATCATTAAATTTAAAATGTCCTTTTGAATTTACAGCAGTCCCTCAAACGAGGTAACCCACAGCTGCTAACGATATAAGCTAAGTAAGTTCAAAAGAAAATGGAATGAGGGAACAGTGGGATCCTATTCCGAGGATCTACAACCGCATTAGACTCTGCAACAGCATGAGGATCTGCAACATCACATCTTCTCTTAGAATTAAACAACAAGTCATAGGATTTAAAGGTTGTCCGCCTAGTGCAACATAAATCCTCAACTCATCTTTAGGCTTTTGCACAATCATGTTGTGCAATATAAGACATAACTCGTTTTAGGATTCTGAGGTTATAATTTGTGATGAACTAAATCCTCACATCTTTCAGGTTATTTGTGCGACCGTCTTGCATAAATGTAAGCCTTAATTAATAAAATTAGCAGAATGAAACATTAAATAATCTCTCTCAAAACTGAAGCCTAGGATAGCTTGGGAAGTCATCAAGGTTCTCCTCAGGATCCATGACACCCCTAGTTCTTCTGTCTTTGGATTCCATAACAATGTTCCAAATTTGAGACATTCCCCTTTTACACCTCTTTGTCTGATCTTTTGAAAAGTCCTACCTCTTTAAATTCCTTGAAGACGATATTCCCTGATTCTAATCGAGAGTTTTCTTAGGTGACATTGGTTGTCTAAGATGTAATTAACTATAGAGGTTTGCCCTTATATGAAACATTAATAACCCAGCTTAATCTAAATCATATTTAATTTTTCATATTAAATATCGGACCTTGTCGGTCAACATGAAGATGGTTTTTGGCAGACTTAAACGGATGTCATAAATTCTTTAGTTTATTTAATCGAGCCTCACCAGTAAGTAGTGTGTCTAACCTTTGGGATAGATGCATTGCTTGCGGAGTTAAGCTCGTTTATTTAAACTACTGAAGATATGAGATCGGTCTAGTCTTGTATTTTCAAAATTTAAAATATTATTTTTCAAATTTATATATATATATATATATATTAAATTAAAATTATTTTCAAAATTAAGCAAC
>NW_018165263.1:46155-48790 GCF_001263595.1 Phalaenopsis equestris | reverse complement strand
AAAAGAAATCAAAATTTTGGCAAAGGCCCAAATATCGATTTCCCATGCGCATTGAGGACCTATGATAAGAGATCGCGCCACCAGCTTAACTATTCGAGAACCCCGCGCTACAGAAGATTGAATTTGTGACCTAAGGGGACTTACAGTGAATCACACCAACCAATAGACATGTAGTTTGGAATTTTGAGAAATGCCTTTGGGGAGAAAAAAGAATAATTGAATTATTAGAGTGACTCACTTCAACCTAAAAACCGGGATATTTCAAGGGTTAGAAAATGTATTCTAATGAATGAAACATACACTTATCTATCTCATGTATTAATTAATGTGCTAAGGTAATATTAGTATTATCTTGTTATTTCCAATGACACTTTTTTAGTGTTAGCGGATGTCCAACCGTTCATGCAATTGATATGCGACAATTTATCAAATTAGGTCGTCACCAATTTGGGCATGTGCCATTGTGGGGGTCTTCATGAATATATTTTCCTTGTTCATTCATCCATTTAATTTTAAATAAATAGATTGAGGATTACAAGAACTTATAAAATAGACACAAAAATAAATTCATACATTTGGTGTTCGAAAAATAATTTGAGACAAAATTTAGAACCAGCTTGGATCAGTTGATGATTTTTTTTCTTTTTTTTTTTTTGATTTGATAAAAAAATTGGTTATTTAGTACTTTTAAAATATTTTTAAATAAATTAATTAATTTTAAAAAGAAGAACCAATTTTTAAGTGGTTTAAATATTCCTAAAAACCGTCGTTGTTAGCCGGTAACTACTATTCCCTTTGGTGGTACACTTGCCAACCTTCCTTGGTCTTCTCTGCTCCCACAAATTTTTATTTCAACCATTGCCAACGATTAATTGCTGTTAAAACAAAATCAAATTTAAAAATATTAATTATATTTTATTATAAATTAAAATATAAATAAATAGAATAAAAATAATTGAAAGAGTGATATCAAACAATCCATTAATGCAAGTCAAGGCATCAACAAAAATCAAGGCTAAATTACGTGGGTGGTCCTTAGGATTTATGAAAAAGAATGCAAAGATAAAGATCATCTCAATATGCACATGAGCAATGCATGAAGAGCTACTACAAGCATGTTTAATTTGACCAGAAAGTTGTTGGGTAATGTGAAGACCCGGTTTATCATAATTTAATTAGCTTCCTAGTTAAGAATTTCACTTACCGCTCACATACCTTCCCACCTACCACTCACCTACCTTCTCACCTACCGCTCACCTACCACATCCCACCTACTGTTCACCTAACTCCCACCTACTGCTCTACTTACTGCTCTCCTAGTTTCTACAAATAGTCTCGATTTGCTTGTCATAAAGTATGAAGTCAGGTCAAGCCAAGTCTTCTAAGAGAGAAAGAGAGGAAAAGAAAGAGAGATGAATGAAGAGAAGAAAATACAGATTGTCTTGTAAACATCAAGGTGCTCGACATGTAATTCCTCGAAGAAATAAAATCCCTTACAGCTCCGTGGATGCAGAAAAATTTGTCGAACCACGTAAATCTGTGTGTTTCTCTAGTATTTTTCTACAGACAATTTTTCTTGTTCCATTTTTGTTTTATTGTCGTTGTTTTTTTCACAACAACTGTATCAATGCTTTGGTTCAGATCTAAGGAAGAATGATGGGTGAAGACGAAGTGATGACATCGGGGATCAAGAAGTTCAATGGCAAATATTTTGCTTACTGGAGGTTGCAGATAGAGGACTACCTCTATGGGAAGAAACTTCATCTTCCGTTACTGGGAAAACAATTAAAAAAGTTAAAAAAGATGGACGAGGCGCGAGGCGAAATGGAATATGTTGGATCGATAGGTTATGGGGGTTATTCGATTAACCCTACCGAGATAGATTGCCCACAACTTCATCAAGGAGGGGACTATTACAGATCTCATGGTGACTTTATCAGGTATGTATGAAAAGCTTTCAGCGAATAACAAGGTTCACCTGATCAAAAAATTATTCAACTTAAAGATGGCGGAATGTATGTCTGTTACTCAACACCTAATGATTTCAACATTATCACAAATCAATTGTCGTCTGTTGAAATTAGTTTTGATGATGAGAAGTTTTGATAATGAGATACGTGCGCTGATATTGTTGGCGCTGATACTATTGGCATAGTTGCCAAATAGTTGGGAAGCCATG
The DNA here is from genome assembly GCF_001263595.1 of Phalaenopsis equestris. Taxonomy (NCBI): domain Eukaryota; kingdom Viridiplantae; phylum Streptophyta; class Magnoliopsida; order Asparagales; family Orchidaceae; genus Phalaenopsis; species Phalaenopsis equestris. The sequence goes on along the minus strand of NW_018165263.1, from coordinate 46,611 downwards.
AGAATCACACTTAGCAATTCTGTAGGTAAATCTAAGCTGAAATATGATGATATTCGTAATTTAAATTTGGTTGAGGCAGTGCGTAGGAAGGATTTTGGCAAGGTGTAGAGTTCAAGTTCGGTATTAAATGTTAATTCCAGAGGGAGATCACAAGACAGGAACTCAAACAGAGAAATATGAAAACCAAAGTCCGGTCAACAGGCAACCTGCTGGAATTGTGGCAAGGAATTGAAGGCCCGCCGACGGCGCCCTTGAGGCCGCCGACGGCGAGATCGGGGGGGGGGGGCTCCAACAATACATTGGATGAGGACAAGTTTTGGAGGGATGCTTAGGAAACTCTTGGGAAAACTCATCTACATCTTTAAAGAGAAGACTTTGGCCAATAATAAAGAAGAGAAGAGGCTCAAAAGTGAAGTGTGGGGAAAGTGTAGAAAGTCAAAATTGTGAGGAATTCTT
>NW_018165263.1:41775-46055 GCF_001263595.1 Phalaenopsis equestris | reverse complement strand
ATATATATATTAAATTTAATCGGGCGTCGGGATATCCATTCCAGAGACCGACAACTTCCAATTTGGCGACCGAAAAACCCGAGAACAGTCTAACATCTAGGGTTAAAATCTCAATTAATTCTCATTCAAATCTGATGGGGTTTGTTCCTAAAGCTTCATCTCGATGAGACAAACACATTTATATGGCTAGGTGGACATGAATTATTTAGTCTCTTCAAAAACCCCAAGATGAGGAAAAATTTTGGATTTTTAAGCTATACATTTGTCTAAGAGGTGAAGCCTCAATTGGATTGGTTGAGAAGCTTCTTAGTCCCATGAACCTCCTCAAAGTGTTGATTTGCTCTACAGATGGGTCTAAGTATGATTTTGAAAAAAGGGTGGATTGAGTTAGTCTAACATTATGGTATTGGCCGTGGGTGAGGGAGAATTTGATTGAGGAAGTGTTTTTAGAGTGCGGTGAAGATTTTGAAACAATTAATTAGGAGTTCTGTAGAGTTTGGTGGCTGTAAAAGCCTTAGTTTTCAATGGAGAAATAAGTGTTTTGTGATCGATCTGGAGGCTTAGGATTGATGGGGATGAGCTTCGTATGTGTGTAAGAGTGATTTGCAATGATTTTGGCAGGGCTTCGCCAAGGTTTGTGCACTTATCCCATTTAGTTGTTAAGGTAGTCAATTTTTAGGCTTGGCAATAGGGGAGGGGTACGGCTCCAATTAGCTGATCAAAGGCTACTAATGTGGAGAGTCAACAGAGGCAATGATCCAATGAGGATGAGCTACATTGTCTGAGCTCAATTTTGAGTTTTCCCCCTTTGGGTGGCTCTCAGGTCCACCTCCATCGCCGACCATGGTGGTAGGGGAGACCTTAGGTGGTCACCATCTTACTGAGGGAGCTCGGTAGTAAAGAAAGGTAAAGCCATTTAGGGTGGATCATGTGTAGATGTGTTTGATTTAAGTGGAAGGGTTTTAACTTGATTTTAGAGGGAGGTTGGATTTGAGTCATGTGTGTGGATCAAGCTCACCTCTCAAGGTGGCCATGGCTAGTGGACAGTTTGGGGGAGTGGCTGGATAAGTTCCCATCATTAAATTAGGGCTTCATTTTAGGTTTAAGTGAATCATTGGAGTGGTTAAGCACTTTTTAGGGGTTCTTGAAAGAGGGTCCTCATTTTGCCATAAATGGTGGTGGCTCACATGAGTCTTGTACTTGGTTTCATGGCTTCCATATGGCTTGCATGAAGCAAATTGGCTTGCCCATAGCTCATGCATGATTTACATGGCTTGCATTAAAGGAGGTGGGTGAGAAATCTAAGTATTGAAAGAGTTCTCATGAGTTTCATTTTCAATTTGATTAATCATGAAATCTTTAGACATTAGGGTTGATTAAATTGATTATGGGGGCTGAATTTTCTACACTACTATCTATTTTTAAATTTATTACCTATATTTTGAATTGTCCTTTACTAAGAAAATCTTTTTGACATATCATGTTTAATGAAACACTATGTACTGTTATACACCTGATCTTTTAATTAGTACCTACAAAGTTTCATGTTTAAAAACAGGCTAGTCTTATTAATTGCATTTATTATTTTCTTCCTATCTACTTTTTTGCATTATATGTTTGTTAAAAAAATTAAGTTTCGGGGAAGGAAAAATTTTTGCATTATATGTTTGTTTGTTAAAAAAATTAAGTTTCGGGGAAGGAAAAAAAATTTTTGAGCCTAAACTTTATTTATCCTCAATAAACTATATTAAAATTATGTTAACATGACCTTTTGTCATTCGATGTTAACTTTAGATAACTATATTTTTTTATTTTATAAATATCATAGTAAACTTAAGTAAAATTTGTAATAATAAAGGTTAGTTCTAGAATTAAGATATTTAGTATAAGAGAATAAGACTATGTTTTTGCTTTTTAAAGTAAAATAAATTGTATTTTTGAAATATTAAAAATCTTATAGTTACATATAAGAATAAAGAATTGAGACTCTATGAAAAATCTTTTTCAAAGCTAATATGCATTTATAAAGTAAATAAATGTGAGAAGTTTTTAACTTTAGGAAGAAGATAGTGTAGTTCAAAACTATTAAAGGCTTTCCAGATATAGTATTCCTCATATGAAAAAAGAAAAAAAAAAGGATTGAAAACAATCCTTAAAGAAAAATAAAAGCAAAAAAAAAAAACGTGAGGAGAAGCTTGAGGAGATGTCTAATAAAAAATTGGCTTCACTTTAATTATCTTAAGAAAAAGAACTTAATTACATTTCTGAACTTAAATTTAAAAATATTAGCATCCTTACTAATAGAGTTCTTATGAAATTCTTTTTTTTATAATACTTCGAAGCCTCCTTAGTATGACAAATTATAGTTATTCTTGAAAAGAATAGAAAATCAAAACTCTTAGACTTAATTACTAGATAATTACCAAATCTTGAAGACTAAATAATCAAAACTCTAAGTATTGAAAGGTACCAAAAAGGACGAAATTTGGAGTCAAAAGGCCACTTTTTGAAAACTTTGAACCGGCGCCTAGACATCAAGATCTGGCACCTAAGCACCAAAATATAGAGAAAGAGGCCCCTAGGTGCCAGATTTCGGCGCTTAGGCGCGAGAGACAGTTATTGCTCGAATACATTGAATTTGGACGATTTTGAAGGGGTACCAAAAGAGCCTTTGTGAATTCTTCCTTTGTGTTCTTCAACTAGCATCTTAATGAAGATGAGAAGAGTTGAAGATGTGGATTTCAGTAATTTGTCGTTATTCTTGCATTGAATTGTTGAAGTAAAATTATGGAGCATGTCATAGAAGTTTTCTTGTGTGTAAAGAGAAAACTAGTGTGAGTTCCTTATAAAAACATTATAAATTTCATAGTGAAATTTTCAAGTGGTGAGACTTTGTAGTTTTTTCCTGTTCTCGGGTTTTTCCAGGTAAAATTTTCGTGTCCTTTTTTGGTTGCTTTGATTGTACTTCTGTTCATATTTTTTGTTCCAGTTTTATTAAATTTCTGTGATCCTATTATTCTGTGGTTTGGTTTAGTTTCTAATTAATCCTAAGCCCCGGTAAAGTTGGGAATTTCTCTTGGACTTTTCATTACGTTCTTCATGGTTCAATACACAGACTCATTTTCCTATATCACTTAATTGACATGTATACATGTGTGATTGACTGACTTATCTCGCAGCAATTTATGGCATTAGAAATGCATAATAAATAACAATAGCTTGAACTGTTGATTAGCTATTTCATAACAAATGATCCTCATTATTATAAAGGAGGAGTGCAATATATAAAATTATATCTCTACGATTGTCATAAAGAGGGCATTATTGCATATTTTATGTATTTTACATGTATAGGTCTTTTTTTTTCTACCTTAGACTCGGTCAACTGATATATGTCAATTTTAGTTCAGCAAGAGCTATTTGTTTGACTGCACTGAATTAGTGTTTCGGTAGACCTTCAATGTTCTTTAGGTCGACAAGATTAGACTCGATCGACTTGTTTATATCGATCAGATGTGCTGGTTTGGTTGCCGACTATTGACCCCTTGATAAAGAATTTGTGTTCATGGAGCAAGGCTAGGTTATTGGGCAGAAGGTGGATCAATTTAATCTGACAAGTTCTTAGTCCTCACCGAGGTGATTCTTTAGAGATTCTCCATGTGAATATGTGATGGCCAGTTATTGCTCCCTGGTAAGAAATCTCAAAGGTGTTTGTAAGTTAGCTCATGATGATGCATTCTTCCATTGAATCGGGTTGTGACGAGAGACGGTTCGATGCCTCGGATCAACTCCAATAGCTTTGGTCTTTCGTTCCGTTGGTCGTCATTCAGCCAGCCTCCAGCCTTGATTTGGGGGGTTGCACCCATTCAGAAGTTTATGTTTAGTCTTCCACTGATGGACCATTTGTCTTCTGCTGGTTGAAATTTGGTATTCCGTTCGTGGGCTCTTGATCTTCCGTCTATAGGCTCTTTGGTTTTCCTCCTATGAGCCCTCCTTAGCAGTATTTTTTTGTCTCCTGGCACTCGTATCTCCTCAAGAATCATGCTGAATCATGCTGACGCGTTTCTGATGTACAAGTTATTTTTAAATTATAATTTACATAAAAATTAAAATTTCGTGTTGCTTTTAATGCTGTTCATAAGTGATTTCCAATCTCGCTTAATGCTTGAAATTTGTGTAATAATTGTTATTTGGTTTCTTATGTTTTTCTTATATGGAGGTCATGTAAAAGAGGTGTTTGGATCTATTATTTAAGAAAATTTTATTTATGCAAAATCGTG
>NW_018165263.1:35724-41675 GCF_001263595.1 Phalaenopsis equestris | reverse complement strand
ATTATTCAACTACGACGAGCAGGGGTGATCGACGGTGGTTGACGACGGTTAGTGATGGTCAACTGCGGTCTGGACGAAGTGGTCGGCGATGGTCGACAGATAAGGAGGCCAGAAGTTTCTAGAGCATGGAGAAAGTTGTTGTATTCTGAATAAGACGAATACAAGCTTTTTTTTTTGTCGAGAGTTATTGTTGAATCTTCAATACAGTGTTATTTGTTACATTGTACTTAAAATATGGCATTAACAAGTAGGGTTCACCGATCACAACAAGTAGTTGCAGACGACAGTGGTATAAAATGGTTGATGGGCGTTGGTGGATGTTTGTCAGCGATTACGGGGGTCAGAAATTATCGTCTGATCTTCAATAGAACATTATTTGTTATACCACAATTATGATACTTCATTACCAAGCAGAATTATTCAACTACGACGAGCAGGGGTGATCGACGGTGGTTGACGACGGTTAGTGATGGTCAACTGCGGTCTGGACGAAGTGGTCGGCGATGGTCGACAGATAAGGAGGCCAGAAGTTATTTGTTAGGTTTTTAGTCCAAGACAACACTATAATTCGACTCATTCTCCTTCCCCCTCAAAGTAAAGAACATGGTATAATTATAGTCTGGTGGCATTTTGGTCATCTGGAAAATAACTCCTGGTTGGACGGTCCACATTGAACTCCCTTAATCAAAAGGGTATTTTAATGATTTAAGTGCATTAATAGCCTCAAAATTAAGTGAGATTGGGCCCATTGGATTGCTCTCATTGAGACACTCCTATTAACTATAAGTTTGGATCAGGTATGCGTTATCATGGTTGTTGGCGACTCGACGGCTGTAATATGAAGAAGATAATGGCGGCCAGATAACATCACTTTTGTTGCGGTAAAGAATTTATTGAAGTGGTAGCATCTGGAGAACTTGTTACGCATGCACAAGCGCTTATGTGTGTTCATACAAGTAAATGAGTGTAATTATGCGTTAAGAATGCAGTGGGCTCGAGAAGCAAGTATGAATGCAAGCTGAGAAACAATTGAGTACTCAGGGATGAATTAGTACACATGCGAGCATGCTTGCAACACTTGTTTGTACTAGCGTCATTGGTGCTCAGAGAAGCGAGCAACGACAGTAGCATGTAGACAGTGTGAGGCAGGCAACAATTGTATTATAATAGTAGGCGGTGGGCGGTATAGCAGCCAGCTGATAGTTAGTGGCATGACACAGTTTGATAGGAAATTCATTCGTGTGACGACGGACATAGACTGGGTTAGTGAAGGTCATGCATCGTGTTGTGGCAAATCGGCAGGGCTTAGATGTGGCAGAGTGGGTCGGAGAAGAGAATTGGGTCAACCTAAACATGTGGCATTGAGTGTGCACACTTGCACGCCCGTAGACAATTTTAAAATGGAATTCCTTGAAATATTTTCCTTTTGTGCAAAAATTATGAATTTTGGCATATAAATAGGGCTTTTCAGAGTGGGAGAAGGCACCCCTCTCATCCACAGGTTGGAGTCCCTTTTATGCTATTGTTGTCTTCTATATTGAGCTGGTGTTGCCTCATCTCCTAGGCATGTGTTGCCTCATCTACTGAGCTGATGTTAGCCCATATTTTCGGTTGTTGTTGTCCTATCTCCTGGGATGGTGATTCCTTATCTCATTGGCTACCATCTCTTGGGCTGATGTTGCCCTATCTTATGGGCGGGTATTGCCCCATCACCTAAGCTGATGTTACTCCATCTCCTAGGTTAGTGTTGCCCTATCACATGAGTTGATATTGACCCAGATCTTGGGTCATTATTGCCTTTTATGGGGGAAATTTTTTGTTATTATTTTTCCTTTGAGATCCCAATTTCTCTTCTTCAAGTCTTTCTTTGAAAGTCAAACTGCCTTATCAATTTGCCACTTTTCCTCTGCCTCATTGGAGGCTGCCCATGGCACAAAAGTCATAGTGTCGTACTTGGTGGGCTTCAATACCATATTAACAGTCACGGGAACTAAATCGCCAACACATGCTTGCCTAAAATGGCTGATTTGACCTTGAGCCAAGGAAGAAGCCCTTTATCTTCTTGTATGGCCCTCTAGTCAGCCTAATGGTAATACCTCAAATTTCACAGACCCCCTGGAGAAATCGAAGTTTCCAATCTTGTATCTTCTTCTCCAAGTCAATAAGATGGAACTTTCGGGTTGAGCCAACGTTGAAATATTCATTTGGCTCCACCCTGAATAAGAAAATGTGGGACTGCCAGAGTAAATGGAAAACAACTCCTAATACCACGAGATATTGACACGCCTAAAAATTACCTACTTTTTTATATATCTTTCATGCTAATTTTTAATGATATTTAATTTTATTACACTTTAAAGAAAGATATTTTGTATATTTTTTGTTACAGAGATGAAAAATGAACTTTTGGAGAAAATATAGCAAAAATGGTGAAATTTGGAGTCAAATCGAGCAAGTAAGTAAATTCTGATTTGGCGCATTTTGTTGGAGCAAAAATCAGAGCAAAATGCAACATGCGAAATGCAAAAAAAAAAGGTGCCTAGGGGCCCGAGTCAACTCTGAGGCACCAAAAATGTCGACGGATGGTTTTTGCTAGATTTTTGGAGTTAAACAACACCTTTTGGCACTTGGGAAGACACATTTTGGCTTTTCAAACTCTTGGAACTTCCAGGAACGTCCATAGGTCATAGATAGGAGTATGATTGTGGATTTCTACCTTTTTTTGAGAGATTGGTGAGGGATTTGGAGAGATATCTGAAAGGAATTATAGGAACTTTGTTTATATCAACATGAGACTTTGTTGGAAAGATTTTCATCTTTTTTTAGAGGAAAAAGCTAATTATTGTGTTCTTTGTTATCTTTAATTGTTGTGAACACTTTTCTAGTGAATTTTCTTTTAACAAAATTTTCTTTCTTGTTTTCTTCATGCTTAGTGAGTAGTTTTCCTTATTATTTTTCCTTGTGATGAGATTTAATCATGTGTGAGATTGAAATGGTTTGAAGATGTCTTGTATTCCAAAATTGTGATGGTATTTTCATCTGTTCTTAATTTACTTTGCACACTAATCACTTGTGAGGTTAAAATTTGTTACGAAACATAATGACCCGGTGGGGCTATGATTCCACTCAACTTGTGAATGCCACGTTGACCTTTAGGTTGGGAGTGTGGTGCCCAGTTCACTAGTTAGCAAAAATAGATAGAGATAATTTTATTAGGCATAGAAGTGATGTTTCTAGGGCGACAGGCTATATTCTTATCATTTCGATTTGGAGTTTGGATCTAAGGGTCTTTAGTAGGTCCTATAGAGAGGGCACAGTGGGTAATCTGGAAGTGAGAGGCAAGAATCTACTCAGCACTACTACACTAGCTCGAACAAACTTTAGGCTAGCTGACGTTCTGTACAAGCACAAAACCACATTTTAACATTTAAACATTCAATTGCTACACTGATTATGATCTCATTGCAAGGGAAATGGATTTTGATTATATAATAACTTTCCAAAATTTTATCTAGTCTCCTTAGATTTGGTTTTTAGTTAATTTAGTTAACTTTAATTTTATAGTAAATTAGTAAATTTAGGAAATTTAAACTTTTGAAAAACTCCAAATTAAGACATGATAGTAGTTGACTAGAATTAGCCTAAGGGATTTCTTACATCGCTTCTCTATGGGATTGATACTGAGGTTTTTAAAGAAAGTTCTATATTACTTGAAACGATACATATACTTGCACAGTACCCCTAGTGTGTAAATTATAAATAAAAAAATCTAAATTTTATAACATATCGATTTTGCACACTAGCCGCTAAATTTAAATTGGGTAAAGTTTTTTGTCATATTTTGGAAGTTAAATTACTGCGTAATTGTGGGTCGTGTCAGGTATCCATTCGCTCAAGTAAATATTGTAAGTAATCACCACAATGATTGAATTCAACAGCTTTTGGCTAAGGATAACTCTATATTGATTCAATATCAACTAGATCTCGAGAAAGAAGGATTGTTAGACTCCCCATCAAAATTGGTCCCAGTAGAAGATCATGTCATCTCCCTAGTAATTAGTCGTTGAAACCTCTGGCTCCATACTTGAGCACAGCACTTGTGTCATAGACACAAGTGTAATCTGACAACTCATGTCGAACGATGTCAGAATCGATTTCTTGATCACCCTTTCCGAACCGAACAGCTATGAGGAATATTTGGATGTCATGGGAGCTCTAGAAGGAAACTGATCGAAGGGAAGGAGGAATTGAAAAGGAACCCTTTTCTTCCCTTTTAAATCTATATATAGGGTATCCACAGAATTTGAACAACCTTAAATTCGTACCTAGTACTTTGAAAATTCATATCAAATCAGCATGGAACCCTATAGTTGGATCCCATCCCCCAGTCTCTTTGAACCGGTCAGCTTTCCTTCATCTACCGGTCTTTTTCCTACTGATCGGCTCTCATCAGCAAGTTTCTTCTTGGGAGTCGACAAACTACTCTCACGCTTCTTTTTCTCATCCATAGGAAGGTTGTGTTTGTCAGTCAAAAGCTCAAAGGCCTTCAAAATAATTTCCTCGTTCGTTGGTTTTTTACTACTCACAATCACTATCCTCTGTTAAAACCGATTGATTTGTAAAAAATCTAAAAATGGTGATGGAAAAGTGCTAATCACGCCCTATTTATAGGGATTACTGCCACACAAATTTAGAGGTTCAATTATTTGAAGTACTTATTATGAAATAAATAAATAAGTTTCTCATTTAATTCTCTTTTTTTATTGCAGTTGTCACATTCGTAGAAGTAAGAAAACCAGAGAACTAAATATCTACATTAAAAATATGATCACACAAACCTCAATGACATTCAACAGATCTCACTAAGAATGTACTAAAGGATTGCATCAGAATAGTAGAGAGATAGAGGTGTCAAGCTTTGTTTCATTCTGTTACAATCATGAGCCAACTAAAGGAAAGTACAACCGAGAGAATGCACATTATGCACCTAATATGAGGGAAAGTCATGTGTAATCAACTCCCTCAACCGATTTTGAGTTCCTTCACAAATAGAACCAATGGTCACTCCCTAAAACTTCTTTCCAATCCTCTATAATGACCTCTTGTCCAAGAAGAGTTCTCAATCAGATTGTGGTAATATCCCCTCTTTTTGATGATCTAAGTTCATCCTAACGATAAGAAATTTTCTATGGGGGGTTTTCTCGAAAAAATTGACCGAAGGCGTTACAGCCGACCAAATGATTATCAGACGACTAAATGCTAACATTAGTGGACCATTAATACTTCACTTCAAATAGTTTTGAAGAAAGGATGCCAATAGCGGTTACGAATAATAAATTTACTCGTAATATCCCCATTAAAGTAAAGGAAAAAAAGTAACTTACGAGACACCCCCTATGATCTATAAATAATGAGTTCATTTCTTCAAGAATGGACAATTGAATCTATTCTAAGAAAGTTTGTGTTATTGTGCACCATACTTCTAACGCTCTGTTCTAGTGAAGTGATCCATAGGATATTTTTGAATTTAAAAGCCTTAATTAAGAAACAAAAGCTTAGTAAAACTACATCAAGATATTTTTGTAACTCTTTCATTTTTCAGTTTAATTGTTAATTCAAATTGAAACTATATATCTTGACCACGTTTGCTCCACCACCATCAGCGCACAAAAAGACTTTAATGAACTCGTTGAACATATGGCCCACCAGCCTTCAAACGCTCTATATGCATGTCTTGATGTAAGGGATATCTTTCAAGTTCATATCTCCAAATTTATTTCATAATTATTTGATTTTTACTAGACTCAAATAAAAAATTAATATATTTTTTCTTAGAAGATAGCTAATTGGAAAAAAGTGTTCAATTTAACTGACCATTGAGTATATAAATAATAAATTTCATTATATCTTTGTGTTTGTATATCCATGTGATATAACATATTATATATATA
>NW_018165263.1:27799-35650 GCF_001263595.1 Phalaenopsis equestris | reverse complement strand
ATATATATATAGAGAGAGAGAGAGAGAGAGAGAGAAATGTATAATTCGGTGCTTCAATTACTGTAATTCACCCTCTAAGAGAATTCTAATTCGCTGCCCGAAATTCATTAAAAGAAAATGAAATAAAAGCAATTGACGTTTATCGTATTATTATGAATTATTACTTTTTGAATATGATGAGTATTATTTATTAAAACCAGATATAAGCACTAAAAATAAAAAATAAGAAAATAGAAACTATGATAAATGAAAGTTTAAACTCTGCGGTTGCCGGCAACGAAACTTACTTTATTTTGGCATTTTGAACCTTACAAATGGTGCATGATTCTCTAATAGGAAATTTGTCACGGTCATGACAGAAAATTTATCTTGTCATATTCATTATCTTTTTATCAATATTATTTTTTATTTTAATAAATGTATTCTTAATGTTGGTTTGTTGGAAGGAAATATTTAAAAAATTATATTATTTCTTTATCTTGTCATATTCATTATCTTTTTATCAATATTATTTTTTATTTTAATAAATGTATTCTTAATGTTGGTTTGTTGGAAGGAAATATTTAAAAAATTATATTATTTCTTTATCTTGTCATATTCATTATCTTTTTATCAATATTATTTTTTATTTTAATAAATGTATTCTTAATGTTGGTTTGTTGGAAGGAAATATTTAAAAAATTATATTATTTCTTTATCTTGTCATATTCATTATCTTTTTATCAATATTATTTTTTATTTTAATAAATGTATTCTTAATGTTGGTTTGTTGGAAGGAAATATTTAAAAAATTATATTATTTCTTTATCTTGTCATATTCATTATCTTTTTATCAATATTATTTTTTATTTTAATAAATGTATTCTTAATGTTGGTTTGTTGGAAGGAAATATTTAAAAAATTATATTATTTCTTTATCTTGTCATATTCATTATCTTTTTATCAATATTATTTTTTATTTTAATAAATGTATTCTTAATGTTGGTTTGTTGGAAGGAAATATTTAAAAAATTATATTATTTCTTTATCTTGTCATATTCATTATCTTTTTATCAATATTATTTTTTATTTTAATAAATGTATTCTTAATGTTGGTTTGTTGGAAGGAAATATTTAAAAAATTATATTATTTCTTTATCTTGTCATATTCATTATCTTTTTATCAATATTATTTTTTATTTTAATAAATGTATTCTTAATGTTGGTTTGTTGGAAGGAAATATTTAAAAAATTATATTATTTCTTTATCTTGTCATATTCATTATCTTTTTATCAATATTATTTTTTATTTTAATAAATGTATTCTTAATGTTGGTTTGTTGGAAGGAAATATTTAAAAAATTATATTATTTCTTTATCTTGTCATATTCATTATCTTTTTATCAATATTATTTTTTATTTTAATAAATGTATTCTTAATGTTGGTTTGTTGGAAGGAAATATTTAAAAAATTATATTATTTCTTTATCTTGTCATATTCATTATCTTTTTATCAATATTATTTTTTATTTTAATAAATGTATTCTTAATGTTGGTTTGTTGGAAGGAAATATTTAAAAAATTATATTATTTCTTTATCTTGTCATATTCATTATCTTTTTATCAATATTATTTTTTATTTTAATAAATGTATTCTTAATGTTGGTTTGTTGGAAGGAAATATTTAAAAAATTATATTATTTCTTTATCTTGTCATATTCATTATCTTTTTATCAATATTATTTTTTATTTTAATAAATGTATTCTTAATGTTGGTTTGTTGGAAGGAAATATTTAAAAAATTATATTATTTCTTTATCTTGTCATATTCATTATCTTTTTATCAATATTATTTTTTATTTTAATAAATGTATTCTTAATGTTGGTTTGTTGGAAGGAAATATTTAAAAAATTATATTATTTCTTTATCTTGTCATATTCATTATCTTTTTATCAATATTATTTTTTATTTTAATAAATGTATTCTTAATGTTGGTTTGTTGGAAGGAAATATTTAAAAAATTATATTATTTCTTTATCTTGTCATATTCATTATCTTTTTATCAATATTATTTTTTATTTTAATAAATGTATTCTTAATGTTGGTTTGTTGGAATTAAAGAATTTTGGTATAAGTTCAGTTGGTATAATAATCAATATAATTATGCTATTAGAAGTCTTTTTATATAGAGCCTTATGTAATATTGAATGGTTTGAGTCTTTTCCTCATTCCTTTTATAAATCTTAGAACCTTTATCCATGGATCATTCTCCTTTTGTTTCTTCTATATGGGTAAATTCTTTAAATATAATTGTAGGTTAAGGTATCAAAAATATTGGAGTCTCTATTGAATTTTTTTTTAAAGTTATTACAATCTCATGGAATATGCCTATTAAAGGGGATCCTTTATTTTCTCTTTATAATAAATTAATGAATTTTAAATCTATTTTAAAGTAGAATAACTGGTTTTCTTCATATTTTCTTTCTAATAACATTAATGGTTTAAAATATAAGATACATATGATTATGTGTAGCTTAAAGAATAATTGTATTGATAAATATTGCTTTTGGCTCTTTATAAGTAAAAATTTGATCTTATTAATGCCTTAACTTATGTTACAAATGGGCTAAGCAAAGTGCTAAGTGTTTCTAGCTTTCTAAAATGGGGGATCACATGGAATTCTTTGACAAATGCTTAAATTAGGACTTCCTACAATTCCATTAAAGAAGTCTTTAATGGTAACTCTTATGTGAATAAACAAGTGAATGTTATTAGAGATGCCATTTCTTTTTTACTTTTCCTTTATAAAAAGCGAAGATGTTGACTTGAATCATGATGTTAATTGTTTTCCAATTCATAAATACAATATATGATAGCAAAATAAGTTATTTAATTATGAATTTTTCTAACGATGATGTTAATCATGCTTTTTAATCTATTGGGTATTATAGATTACTTGGCCCGAATGATTTCTCCTCAAATTTCTTTTAGAATTATTGGAATATTTTTTGTGAAGATTGAATTAAGCCTACTAATTGTTTCTTTGCTAATTCTAAGATGCCTCATAGAGTAAATCATTCTGCTTTAACATTTATAGCTAGAAACTTAGAGGCCAATTCTTTTAATGATTTCATGCCTATCTCATTATGTAACACTATATATAAAGTAGTTTCTATTCTTATGTCTAGTATACTTACAGCCATTTTCCTTCTAAGATTCATCACTCTCAAACTACTTATATTAAAAGTCATGATATAACTGATAATATCATTTTAGCATATAAATTTTTGTGTCATTTTAATTCTCTTAATACTAGAAAAAAGTTTGTGATTGATTTGAAAAAATCTTTTGATAGAGCTAAAAATTTCTTATAATATAATGCATAGTATGGGCTTTCCTTTTACTTTGAGTAGTTGGATCAAAACTTGTAATAAAGAGGACTATTTTTCATTTTTATAAATTTTGAAGTGAAAGGGTAGTTCCATACTTCTTTTGTATTGAGGCAAGGTTATCCCCGATCTCCTTATTAGTTTTTTTATTATTATGGATGCTTTATCTTTGGCTTTAAATTCTTAAAGTGATATTGGTAATGATGCTCAGATTTTTTAAAATGACCATTTTTTCTCATCTACCCTATGCTGATGATATTTTAAAAGCTAATGAGGAAGCTATTAATGGTTCATCTTTTATTTTAGAGACTTTTAGTAATGCTTCTAAAAACTAAAATTATCTATGTGCTTCGCTAAAGTCTCTGATGTTAGTATTCAACATATTTTATGTCATGAGAGTGATTTTTTCTATAAAGTCGTACCTTGAGATTACTTGGGGGTTAAGCCCTTTAGTCTTTTGGCTATTGAATACAAAAAAAAAAATAGATATATTACATTTGTGGCTTGTGAAATGGAAAAAAAAATTCCTTAGCCTGAGAGATTGAAATTAAATAGTTTTACTATGTGAAGTTATTTATATTATTGGTTTAGTTCTTCTATTTTGCCTAAAGGTTTTAGAAAGAAAATTCTTCTTTTGTTAGAAATTTTTTTCTTATAATAATGATAATTGTTGGAATTTTTGTATGATTGATGGGAGAATTGTTAATTAGCCTAAGCATTCAAGAGGCCTTGGACTTCCTTCATTAGATAGTATTAACTTTTTGTGCTCAAGGATCCTTTATAGAAATTTTAAGACTTATTCTTATCTTGCTAGTTGGCTTAATGGATAGTATGGTATTAATTGGGTTTATAATTGATCTAATGTTTCTATTTTCTTGAATGATTTATCTAGGGTTGCATCCAATTTTTTTTTTTTAGGCTTTTTTTTTTGTCTTTGGTTTTGGTTGCTCAGATATAAGCTGATAAGAGTTTATTTATATTTGGTCATTCACTGATAGTTTGAAAAAGGTTGAGCCGTGATGATTGTTATCTATTTATTAGATTTCAATCATATTTTTGAAGATATTCATTAGTATTTAGAAATAATTTTAATATTGTTTGCAGGTAAGTTCTGAGTTCATGGTGGTTTATAAATCTCTTCATTCTGATGTTTTGTGTTATTGTTTTACCATATTTATTTGTAATTTAGCTTTTATTGGAATTGGATACCTTGGCTCACTTTTTTGATATGATCTTTAGATGGAGGTGTAAGTTGATTTTGATGCTGAATCTTATGAATTTTCTTTTTGTGGGGCTACTTCTGAATTGTATTTATATTATTGATTTTGGCTGGACGGTTTATGGATGAAGTGGTTTATCAAGCCTTTGAGGTTGTTGTTCGAGTCTTATGATCTTGGAATTTACTTGTCTCGGCTGAAACTAAACATAATCTAAGTTTCTTTGTTAGCTTTTTAATTTTCTGACTGCTTCCTAGATATCTTCTATTGTTGTGTAAGGGAGAATCATTTGCTAAAGATTTCTTCTTAGTGGGCTGATGTTACCATTTGTGTTTCTCTTCTTCTATTGTAGAATTGTTTCTTTCTTATGTTTCAATTGTATTTATCATTTTAGTCTTTTCCCCTTTGTAATTGTTTTCCATATTTATAAAATTTGGTGTGGTTTCTTTCTTTTCTCCATAAAAATAAATAAATAAAAAGTGTAACGTAGAATTTCAACTCCTTATAACGCAATAACAAAATTTAAGCTATAAACAAAAGAACATATTAGATAAACAAACCTAGAAGCAATAAAGGTGTTTTGAAAGTAGAAATAAAACTTAACAAGGAATAAGAAAATAACTATAGCATAAACTCCAAGGAATTTAAATTTTTTAGGATGGGTCAGCAGTAATCAAAATCGAAGCTAATGATCCCCATTAACACAAGTTAAAGGCCCTCCTTTTTTTTCTTAATTAAAGGTTGTTTAAACCTTAAACCACTACTAAAGACGAACATTAATTGCAACTTTTATGACTTTGTTATGTATTATTGCTTAAAATTGTCATTTTTAGCAATGTTAAGACCCAGAAGCATTGGTGAAGATGGTGGGATGACGCAACTGTCTAACCATATTTATATACTTATACCACATATCTTCATAATGCGTCATCATAAATATATTTTGAACTTTTATATGAATAGAAATATGGATTATCAATCTAAAATATTTTTGAAAATTAATATATCTTGCTTGAATCGATCCATTGTCAAATGTTGTTCATTCATGATTACTAATCATGGAGGCAGATATAGAGAATTTTGACATTAAGTTGAAGCCAGCCACACAAATTTGACTCAATATTGTCATATCACCCATCAATTGGAACTACCCCACAAGTGTCCTTGCTGTTGGTGGGCATGACTTCTTCGTATGAACTCAAATCTAGTATCGTACATATGTTTATGGGCACTCAATATATCTTCTTAAGCCGTCGATTATTATCATGTTAGTGTAAATTATGACAAAGAATATGATTATTATTTACTAAAAAATTAATCATGGCCATAAAAAATAAATGAATAATAGAAGTTATTCTGAAATATATGGAATGATTTGAACATTGTGGCTGCAGACACCGACACTTTTTTTGACATTTTGTGCCGCACATAATAAATACACTCTCCTATAACAAATTTGTTAAAGACATGTAAGACATATCGCCAAATGTGTGGCAATAAATTTGAGCTTGTCAACTGCATGTGCATGTGATATTTAAATGCTATGTTAACATCAATGAAAACTTTCATAGTCATATATCAATATGGTAATTATGTCGGCAAAAAAATTCACCTTATGCTTCGTAGTGTTATTCGAAAGAATCAAGTTACGTTGGACAGTACCATATTCAGTCCAAAGAGAAGGGACAAAAATCTCTCAATCTTTCGTGAAAATGTTGTGAGAAATAATCAAACACGATTATTATGCATTGAAATTATTGCTTTGCTGACGAAAATTAAATTTTCATATATTTTAGATATTCAAGTTAATATTTGGTCGGTTCTTGAGAGATTTCTTAAATAGTTTTATTGAAAAGAAAGGTCTTTGTTTTAACTGGCATGCCTTAAAAAAACATTTTTCAAGGGAATTTGACCGTTGAGTGAAACTAGGTTAGTGATTAATGTACATGAAAATGGTCTACGAAATTGGAGAGGAAAGTTTCTACAAAAATTGGTACGCATGAAAAAATAATTTAATTTTTAAATCAAAATAAAAACATAATTTTTATATCAACGGATTAAACCCAAAACCATCGAATTATTGCCAAAAATGCATTTCATAGTTGAATGTTTTCATATATTTTTAGAATTCTCTCATTATGTGTAATAGCTCAAGTAATTAGCAAGTTGGAATCCATCATGATTTTCTAAATATTTTAATATTCAAGAATAAAATAAAAAAAGTAATAAATAAATATTTTAAATGACATTTTTAAGCTAAATTTAATTGCAAAGCTTCCATTTACCTTGTAAGAAAATCAATATGAAATTAAAAAATTAATTTATTATTCCCATAAAATGTCTTATGCTTCATAGTGTTCACTTACCAAAGGAAAATATGTTGAGATTTTCATACTTATTTTATACTGTTTTTGATGATATTGCACTTTAAAGAAATGTATTTTTGATGTTTTGTTGCAAAAATGATGAATTAGGGTCATTTGAGCAAAAAAATGCAAAAATATGTGAAGTTGGAGCGAAAAAGACCAAAATGTGAAGATTTGAACTAAGGCGTCGACGGCGAGCCCAACGACACCGACGGTGAGAATTTCCCGAGACTCCAGATTAATAATTTAGAAAGCCCGCCGAAGGTGCCCTCGGGGGCTGCCGACGGCGGGATCGGCGGTTATGTCCAAAAGTGCATTGAATGTGGACGATTTTTTTAGGGATTCTTAGGCAACTCTTGGGAAAACTCTTCTACATCTTTAAAAGAAGATTTTGGCCGAAAATCAGTGAAGAGGGGGAGAGGTTCTGGAGGTTAGAGAAGTTCCTTTTTTAGGGATTCTTAGGCAACTCTTGGGAAAACTCTTCTACATCTTTAAAAGAAGATTTTGGCCGAAAATCAGTGAAGAGGGGGAGAATTCCTGGAGGTTAGAGAGGTTCCAGTAGTGTGTAGAGAGTTTACTTTAGAGTCTAATTGTGATGAATTCTTCGAGAGTTTGTAAGAGTGGAAGGAATGTGAGAGATTTCTTCCTCATTGCCGTTTCGAAGAAGAATTCTGTGTGTTGTAAAGAAAGGAAGAGATTCAGAGGAACTTTGAGGAGTTTGCTTAGGGAGGAATTAGGGATAAGTGTTATTTAGTTATTGTAGTTTGTATGACTTTGCTTTATATATGAATTCCAAGTTTTGTTGTATCTTCCCCATGAGTTCTGAGTAGTTTTCTCTGTCTTTCTCCTTGTCTTGAGATTTGTGAAATGATGATTTGAATTGGTTGAGCCATGAAAAT
>NW_018165263.1:25917-27298 GCF_001263595.1 Phalaenopsis equestris | reverse complement strand
AAACTTTATTAGTAGAATTAGTTATTTAAAAGTTATTAAAAATTACATATTTATTTCTATTGCCTAAGAGTTATTAAAATTACATATTTATTTTAATTGCCTAATAGTGACAGATAAACAATTTGAATTATATTGTTGCGATTAAGTATTGTGCTTTTCTAATGTCTTAGTTTGTAGTTCTAATCTTACTCTTTATGGAATCAATATCTAGGACTCCATTAGAGCCCTATATTACTTGAGCGATACATGTACTTGCATTGATAAGTCTGACTTTACAATTATTGAATATTTATTACGTCCCTATTTATCTTATATTTTTAAGCATATATAAAAACGCGGTCGAATTTTTGGCGTCTTTGCCGGGGAGTGAGTAAACAAAAATCACAATTAGAGTAACATACATATTAGGATTATTAGAAAGTTTTTACTTAAATTGCAACTTATTTTCATATTTAGTTACTTGTTTTACTCTGTATTGATTTCAAATTGTATGTGTAAATTTGGACATGAAAAACTTATACACTATGATTCAGAATTAGAACGCAATGTTAGAAAAATTAAAAGACTGAGAAGAGAACCTAAAAATTCTAATACAATGGAAAACAACGTGAACAAACAAAGAAGAGAAAATGAACACCAACCTAGACCCCTACGAGATTATGCAAATCCTAAAGCAGATGAAATTCACTTATCTATCCAAAATCCTGATGTAGCTGCTAATTCATTTGAGCTTAAACCTTCTATTATCCAAATGGTACAAAACAATCGATTTGGAGGTACACCAAATGAAAATCCTAATTTACCTAGACGGCGGGTTTTTCCCGAGAGTCCAGAATCAAATATTCTATAAGGTCGCTGACGGAGCCATCGAGGCCGCCGAAGGCGAGAACGACAGTTCTCTCAATAGATACATTGAATGTGGATGATTTTTGAAGGGACGCTAGGTTTTTAGAACTTTGTGCTACCTTTAAATATGACAGAGTTTTGAACGATATTGTTAGACTTAGACTTTTTATTTTCTTACTTAGGGATAAGGCTATGACGTGGTTAAATTCGTTAGCACCTAGAAGTATTTCCCTCCATCCAAAACTGGTAAACTTAGAAATGACATAACATCATTTTGTCAGATTGATGGAGAGTCGATATATGAAGCTTAGGGAGATTTAAATATCTTCTTAGAAAGTACCCTCATCATTCGTTACCAGATTGGTTGATAATTCAAATTTTTTATAATGGATTGGTGGGATCACTTAGATCGATTATAGATGCTGCGGCTGGTGGTTCTTTAATGTAAAAAACTTTTGACGAGGCTTATTTCTTAATAGAAGAGATGGCTACCAATAATTTTCAATGGCCCTCTGAAAGGGTAAATCCTAAAAGA
>NW_018165263.1:22676-24755 GCF_001263595.1 Phalaenopsis equestris | reverse complement strand
TGGATTTCATTGTTTTAGATATGGAGGAAGATAAAGAAATACCTATCATTTTAGGGAGACAATTTTTAGCTATTGGAAAAGCTATGATAGATGTTCAAAAAAAAGAATTAACTATGAGAGTTAATGATCAAGAAGTGACTTTTAACATTGTGAAATCTATGAAATACACTACTATTGAAAGAGATAATGAATGTTTTCGCACAGAAATTTGTGAACATCTATTGAAAGAACATTTTAAAAAACATTTTGAAGAGAAATAACAATTTGAAAAGAGTGATGAAATTATTTTAGACAAATTAGAAAATGAAGAATTAGATTATGTTCAGGAAAGATTTGAGATGCTGGATATTACATAAAATGCTGATAAGAATCTAGTTCCATCAATTATAAAACCACCTGAACTTGAGTTGAAAATATTGCCTAGCCACTTGAAGTATGTGTTCCTGGGAGACATTACCTGTTATTATATCTTCAGAATTAAATGATTTGCAAGAGTAAAGACTGTTAGATACATTGAAAAGATATAAGAAAGCTTTTGGTTGGACCTTAGCTAATATTAAGGGAATCAATCCTTCAATCTGTATGCACAGAATTATATTAGATAAACAATATAAACCTAGAGTTAATCCACAAAGAAGATTAAATCTGATGATGAAAGAAGTAGTTAAGAAGGAAATTTTGAAATGGTTAGACACTGGAATTATATATTCTATTTCAGATAGTGCGTGGGTAAGTCCAATTCATTGTGTTCCTAAGAAAGGAGGAGTGACTGTTGAAATAAAAAAAAATAATGAATTAATTCCTATCAGATAAGTTACGAGTGGGCATATTTACATTGATTATAGAAAATTAAACACTGTCACAAGGAAAGATCACTCCCCTTTATCCTTTTTAGATTAAATAGTAGATAGATTTGCTGGGCACAAATATTGTTGTTTTTTAGATGGATATACCAATTACCATCAAATTCCTATTGTTCCTGAGGATCAAGAAAAGATAACATTTTCTAGTCCTTTTGGAACTTTTGCTTTTCGAAGAATGTCTTTCGGATTATGTAATGCACCTGCAACATTCAAGAGATGTATGATGTCCATATTTAGTAAGTTAATTGATGGTGGATTTGAAGTATTTATGGATGATTTCTCTGTATTTGGAACATCATTTGACGCATGCTTAAATTATCTTGAAAAAGTTTTGGAGTTATGCAAAAGAACTAATTTAGTTCTAAATTGGGAGAAATGTCAATTTATGGTTGCAGGAGGGGCATAAAATTTTGGAAGATTGTATGGAAGCAGACCCTGCAAAAATTCAAGTTATATATAAACTAACACCTCTTACTAATGTAAGAGAAGTTAGGATTTTTCTTGGACATGTTAGTTTTTACAGGCGTTTTATTAAAGATTTCTTAAAAGTTACTAAACCTCTATGTCAACTTTTAGAAAAGGACAAAAAATTTGAATTTACTGAAAGCTGTTTAAATGCCTTTGAGTTATCAAAGAAAAAATTAATCACAGCCCCTATTATAGTTTCACCTAATTGTGAGAAACCATTTGAACTGATGTGCGATGTTAGTGATTATGTTATTGAAGCTGTTCTTAGATAAATGTATGAAAAGATTTTTAAAGTTATATACTACGCTAGCAAAACTCTTAATAATGCTCAAATTAACAATATTGTTACGGAAAAAGAGTTACTGACCATTGTGTATGCTCTAGAAAAATTTAGATCTTATTTGATTCGGACTAAATGTGTTGTGCACACTGATCACTGCTAGTAAATATCTAATGCAAAAGAAGGGTGTCAAACCAAGGTTAATTAAATGTATACTTTTGATACAAGAATTTGATCTTGTGGTTATTGATAGAAAGGGACCTGATAATCAAATTGTTGATCATTTGTCGAGATTAGAAAATCATGAATTATTTGACACCGATAATGAAATTACAGACAGTTTCCCTGATGAACAACTTTATAATATTAATGAGTGGAAAATACCATGGTATGCTGATATTGTTAATTATATTGTAAGTGATATTTTGCCACATATGCTGACACTGCAACAACAAAGAAAATTCATTC
>NW_018165263.1:16352-22220 GCF_001263595.1 Phalaenopsis equestris | reverse complement strand
AAATATGTTGAGTTTTACAACTAAAGTGAAGATTATATCCAAGGTTCAGGGATGTCAAAGCCCTTGGAAATTTGGTGCAAATAAATAGGAAAATAAAATTATCGGGTGTAGAATTGGAGATTTTAGAGTGAAAGACTAAAATCCCCAATTCAACCATATTGTTTGGGTGCTGAAGTGTAGATGTTAGCCTTCAGGCGAGGGGAATGTGGGAGCTCCGAAGTGAGAGCTGGTATCCTCCCAGCATAGCCGCAGATTCAGTAAACAAGCGTAGGATTAGTCAATGTTTTTTATGTCTGGACCAAAGGGTAAAGAATATGTATGCTCCTATTTGGCATAATACAATTTGAATTGATTCACTTTATTCATTCACTATAATTTCTTGACAAGGAGAATGATGTTATCTTATATATTGAATTTCACATTAAAAACTTTATTAGTATAATTAGTTATTTAAGAGTTATTAAAATTACATATTTATTTCAATTGTCTATTAGTGGCAGATAAGCAATTTAAATTATATTGTTGTGATTAAGTATTGAATTTTCTAAAATCTTAGTTTATAGTTCTAATATTACTCCCTGTGGGATCTATATCTAGGACTCCATTAGAGTCTTATATTACTTGAGCGATACGTATATTTGCGTTGATAAGTGTGACTTTACCATTATTAAATATTATATATCTACATCTTTATCAAATCTATAACTATTGTTAAGTTTTTGGTGTCGTTGCTGAGGAAATAAATCTTTTAGCAACAGTATTAAATACTTGTATTTTTAAGCATATATAATGTCGTTGTCATTCACCTTATGATTCGTAGTGTTCTTCGAAAGAATCAAGTTAAATTGGACACTAACATATTTAGTCCAAAGAGAAGGGCAAAAATCTCTCAGAAATCTTTCATGAAAATGCTGTGAAAACTAATCAAACACTATTATTATGCATTGAGATTATTGCTTTGCTGACAAAAATATACTGTCCAATGTAACTTTAATTTTTAATATTCAATATTTATTCCCATAAAATGCAGATAGCAAGGGAAGTTGACTTTACGTTCCCCATAAAATTTGAAATTTTAAAAATACTTATTATTTATTTTAGTGTGAACTATGACCAAAATCTATCACACTAAAACAGTTCTCTTATTTGAAGGGATGTTGAAGAAATACATAAGCGAATCCTTGAATTTTAACTTGCTTGGCCCTTCCTATTCTTAATGCCTTCCTCATCTATCTCAACTAATTGTAATTCACGAGTAATGTATTTATGAGAAAAAGCTTTTATCTCAATTTCTAACTAGACATAATGAACAAGGTTTTGAACCCTAGTTAGTATGTACCTTCTTATTTCTACCTCCAAAACAACCATCGTAATCTAGTGGATTATTACTAGTGAGCTAACTTACTGAGGGTGATGATTTTGTGAGCCCTTCTGCTATGCATGCTGGTGCCACATCTATTCCAGATGATGATTTGATCGGGGTCGAAGAGGACCCTTGGTCTGACGCATTAGGCTTCATTAACCTTGCTGAGAGGGAAAAAAGCAGTCGACCCTCTCCTCGTCCGACATCAAGAGAGGAACAATGTCCTACCGTGAGCGCAAGTCCGGAAGAAGAAGGGTTTAAATCAGAGGCCAATCTAGAAATGGAGACCTCAATCTATAGATTTGATAGAGACCACACTACTCCTCTCACCGAGCCAGATGATAGTTCCATTTTTTTAGAGGGACTTCGACGAATTAAATGGAAGGATCCCATGGGTGACAAGGATTCCCCATTTGCCTTTTTTCCATGGGGGTAGTGATGTGTGGATCTTGATGCAGGAGGAGGGGCTAAAAGCTGTTATTTTGAGGGTGTTTTTTTTCTCTCTTTTTTTTATTTGGAGTCGTCAACTTATCTATCATTGTATGATTTTCTTTTCAGAGTAAATCTCTCTTTCGGATCATATGAATGATATTGATAGATTGGAATCAAAAGATAAAGATATACAACAAAGGAGACAAATAAAATAAGTGTGGAAAAATCTTATAAAGTAAACTTTGCATGATAGCCAAAGAGCGTACGTCCAAAATGAGATTAGATCAAAAATGCTTTGGAACATATCGACAAAGAAGACTCTATGAAAGCAACCCACAATCAGAGAGTGAAGTGTGTTTGCTTATTGTAGGGTCAAGAGCAACTCTCAAAGGGACCTATTCATTTGGTTAAATATATCTTAGAGGATGCCCAAGAATACTCTTGATTAAAAGAATTTTGTTTACATTTAAGTGACATCTAGCAAGATGTGTCACAAAGGATAATTATCTCACAGAAGCATCTCGACGCTTTCAAAGTTTTCAAAGCTCTCGCTAAACCACATGGCAGAGAGTGAGTCTCTCACATCTCAGATGGGTAATGGTTCATCAAAAATTGAGGTATATGAAATAACTAAGTCACCTCGTAGGGTTCACACTGTGTTCAAACATAACTGGGCCATAAAGGCAGAGGGTGAATCACCGTGTCCTAAAAAGGTGACATCCTGTCTGCAATCAAGGACTCTGAGATGAAATCGTTGAACCATCAAAGTATAGATCTGTCATCACAAGCAATTAGGGCCCTATGTATACCGATTCGTGAAGGTATTCGAACCAACACAGCTAGAGATTCTTTGTCAGCAATCCATGAATTGCATCTTTGAAGGAGACCTCGATAGCTCTAAGTTATAGAGAAAGAAAATTTAAATCTACTTAGTCATCAAACTAAGGATCATACATTTAGCCAAGGTTAGTCTGAGTATTGAAGCCTAGATTAGTTTGATAAGTTTCCTAGTTAATGTTATGGATTGGGACATATAATAAATAAACTTACCCCCTGACACTAGAGGAAATACCTTAGAAAGGTGTAACCCATGGTTACTAACAAAAGTATTTTAGACCACTTCAAGACTACGAATCCCTTGCTGCAGAATTTAATGAGAATTCATAGTTCTGAGGTTGGTTGTAGTTGACAGATAGCCATGTCCCTGAGATGATGAAAAGCCATGAGTATCTTGACTGGGGATGTTATTCCCAAAGTCTAGATTAGTCCACCCATTAGAATTCTTTATAGAATCTAGGGTTTCACTTCTCATATAGAAACCCTTCTTAGTTGACTCTATCTTTAGCTTAGAGTTTTCAATCATATATATTAACCAAATCAAGTAATCTTGATCCATCCTTTAACCTCGCCTGATTAGTTCAAACTCATGATCAGTCATTTTCAAACTCTTCAACCATCATTCTTCGAGTATAGACCTCCTCCATTGGATAGTCGATCCCTTCATTCAAACCTTTCCATGACACATTATCATCAAACTATAAGACCCATCTCTTTGAGCTTAATTCTTCCAATTTGGACCTATTTATTTTTCAAACCACTTTAATCATGAAATTCTAACTTCTAATTATTTGACTCATCACATTAATCGAGAGTTTTCCTTAAGACTTATGTCTTTAGAGATGCAATTAACTATGAGGAATTGCCCTTGTAGGGACACTAGACCTCGGAAAAAAACCATAGAATTAAAATAAACCTTATATTGCACCCGTAATATATGAAAAAACCCCTTGTTCCATATACTAACCAAGACTTTCATCATCCGTGTGGTTAGGCCCATTTTTAAGGTAGTACTTTCTTCCATTTAGAAGATATAATATTCTTCAGGAAGTCGATCCCGATCATCTAGATAGAAGTCTTCCAAAAACTATATAGTGTGTTGTGACACACAAAATCTATCATCATTATCTTATCAAAGATTGGCATGAAGAAAATGTTCATAGAGCTCTTAATGTCGATAAGTATACTCTCCATTTGAAGGTAAAAAAAAAAAAAGAGAGAAATAAATATAGTGTCATTGTAAGGATTTCCTTTGGCAGGTAATTCTTCATCAGTGAAGAAAATTGATGAGTCTTGTGAGGTGTGTCCCAGAGTCAGAGCCATCGAGAAAACTTTTGAGCAGTAAGCTAACCATTTGCGCTGCTTCACCACCTCTCCTAAATATGATTGGTATAACACCTAAGATGTGGATTGACAGAACTCGAGCAAGCTCGTTGAGATTTTTATCGCCCAACACTTTTCCCTACTGCTGAGCCACTGTCTTGGATGCTACAGACTCTTTCATCATTTCAACTTTGATTAGCTTCTCAATCAAATTTTGGAGGTTTTGACATTCCTCCATGTCATGTGTATGATCCTTATGATACGCATATTATTTCTTTATGTCTTGGAGATACCCTACTATTATTATTGGAAGTGCCTTTTTAAGGAAGTTTTTATTTTAGATTCTTTCCACTGCTTAGGACATAAAGACTCTTAGCAGGGTGGGTTGACCAAGTTCTTGGGTTGGTGGTGATGGCCTCCTTTCGTTGCGCCTTTTGGCTTGTCAAGTTGGATATAATTTTTCATCAAGATAGACCTTTTTACCTGCCAATCAGTTTTAAAGGTTGATTACAACTCTCTAAATATAGGGCCTCGCGGATGGACATTGATT
Organism: Phalaenopsis equestris; assembly: GCF_001263595.1. Classification (NCBI taxonomy): domain Eukaryota; kingdom Viridiplantae; phylum Streptophyta; class Magnoliopsida; order Asparagales; family Orchidaceae; genus Phalaenopsis; species Phalaenopsis equestris. The sequence continues at coordinate 17,715 of NW_018165263.1, read as the reverse complement.
TTTTTCTTGGTCTCCAACCTCCTTCGTGGTTGCTTCCCTTTGGTGAGTACCGATCAGAGGATCTTTTTTTGGCGGTAAGAGGAGAATTACACTATATGCTGCATATACGGTCACTGAAGACTTCAAATAGCACAGTCAACTTCTTGGATTGCTACAGCTTAAGGAGGTAGCAAAATAGGGTCTCCATGATTCCAAGTGTCACTGTTACAGCTACGATCATAGGTTCAAGATCCCGGACTTCCAATAGTTCTCTCTGGAAATAGGTTATAAATGTTTGCATGGATTTTCTCGCCCTTGACACAGTTTTAGGAGACCATGTGAATTTCTCTAGGACTTCTGGACGTTGGAGAATTGGGTTATGAAACTAATGAGGGTCGACATTCTAAGTTTTTTTTAAACAAAAGCAACACTTGAGCGCATTGTTGAATCTTGGTAAACATATGGTCCACTCAAAAGAGATGGTGTGATTGGTCAGATCTGACTGTCCTTAATAGTAGTCGAAAGTTGGGAGCTTCAAACATTTTGGAGGCTTGGTTTCAAAAATTTGTCAGGAAAAGGCATTTTTCGGTGGTATGAGTTGTGATGCATCCTTATGATTGTGTTTGTGACGGTATAGTGGCGCAGGCCCACACTGTCGAAGTTGTAGATGTCCTGATCCGCTTCATGTGATCCTTCATCGTTCAGAGTAATCATCCTGTGCAGGAGAAGAAATGTTGTTAGCCTTCGCATTTGAGCTCTCTTAGTGTTTTGAGCGCCTTTGATTGCCTTCATCATCTGCTCCTTTAGTTCATTGATCTGTTGAGTCAAAAATTGTTATTAATCATTCTCGATGTTGAAGTTTTTCTTCTTGATTTGTCCATCTTTTTTATCTGCAATATTATTCATGTTCATCGCACCTTTCAGGGTGCTAAAAAAACGTATGTTCATGAATCACACCTTAGGAATAGAGTTTAAGCAGAGAAAGATAGAAATTCAAAAAAAACTAAAGTTTTAGGAGCACCAAAATTTAATACTCCCCGCGTGTCCTTTTTTCGGGAAAAAATAATCTTTATATGTTATTGTTCTCGTATTTATAGTAAATGGAAGTTACATTATGAAATGTCAAAGTTGCCCTTGAAATTCTTACTATCATTCGGTCATCTTAACTGTCAAGATTATCATTACTTTTGTCGAATCCGTCCTAATCAGAGTGCTGCTTTACCCACTCCTATGTTATTCAATCGTTCGTTTGCTTATTCAGTTAGCTTGCTTGAGTCAGTCAATTGAACGATTTGCTTTGTGCGAGCTAGGACCTATTTATGTTCACCAAGGTTGATTTTTAGCCACGTGTCCTATCTTGGGACGTAGCATATAAATATATATA
>NW_018165263.1:14044-15566 GCF_001263595.1 Phalaenopsis equestris | reverse complement strand
AGGTGGACGAGGGGGCGGCGGGGCTGAGCGTCGAGCCATGACATCGATGCGTGGTCCTGCTCCCAGAGATTGGCCGAGTGGCTCTCGGGGGTGAAGAATGGGAGGAGAGCATGGAGCGGCCCGACCGCATAGGTGTTTTTGTGGACGTTGCAGGTGATGAGGGAGAGGGTCGGACCTTCTAAGGATTCTGTGGTATTGAACAAGAGTCCTTGTGCTTTGGAAACGTCTGCAGCTGATCTTGTTACGAGTTGAAGCACAGGGTCATCGGCGGTTCGTGCTTTAACGCAGAAGCTTGGCAGGTCCCGGCGACGTAGGATCGTCTCCATGCCAAGGACATTTTGGACCAACTCATCCATATCGGCGCCCTCTGAAATTGCTTATGCTTAGCTCTGGGAACAAAATTTAGGAAAAAGTACCACACAATTCTTGTTTATTTAAGTATCTAACTCAAGTTCTGCGCTTTTTTATTTTTTATTTTTTTTATTTTTTTAAGTACATATATGAAAGTGTAACAATAAGATATATAAATAAATAAAAGTTAACAATTCAAAATTTTAAAATGAAATTATAGCAACATTCATACCACTCAATTCTTATGCATTTATTTATCTCACATTCAAAGATTGATTTTTAGACCTAAAGCATCTTTCCTGTGTTTGAAAGGAGAAAATAGTGTAATGCACCTTTTGTTATATAGGTTATGATAATTAATCTGTAAAAATCAAAAGTTTAGTCCGAGATAAGTAAATACAAGCTTTTTGTAAATTTCTGAAAAAAAACATCAATTTTACATCCACACAATCTAAAGACCTCGATCACCACAATTCTACGACTTTTCTCAACAGTTATGTCTTACCAATCAATCTCCTGCGTTCAAAACATGGCTTTACTCTTCTCCCGGTAGATTTTGTGTCACTGGTTCTTCCTCTTCTTCGTCGAATTCAATTGTCATGTCCGCTTTAAATTTTGAAATTCTCATTCCCCCTGCAACGTCTATTTTACTTTTGTTTCTTTCCATGCGCTTCATGCCAGCTCCTAAATGAAGTATCCAGGAAAAATTATTCCACACGACGGCGTATGCAAGATGCATAGATGCATACATCGTCCGATCTCAACTATAGATCGGAGAAATTTGTATTTCGGTGGGCCTCAATTTTTTTTTAAGTGTCCACCAAAATACATTTTTCTCCTGATCGAAGGTTGAGATCGACGGTGTATACAAGATGCATGCACCTTCCCTATGAAATAATTTTTCGTATCTAGAGGCAAGATTCTGCCATGCGGAATGGAAGTTTGGTAGAAATCTTCTGCCATACACTCTAAGCTTTTCGATGAATGTTTTCTTGAGTAATAGATCAGATTTCAGGTTTTCTTGGCCTGTTAAATTTTATGTTCTTAAGGATTTCCCCATAGAACGATGTACAATTAATATCCACTAACCATTAATGTCAAACAGCTGCCTTCCAAGTCTTCGATCCACTCGCCTATAACCTAAAGAAAACCTCAAAAGATATATTATCCT
>NW_018165263.1:2160-13944 GCF_001263595.1 Phalaenopsis equestris | reverse complement strand
CTCAGAGGAGAATCTAGTACTGAATCTGAAGAATCGTAGATTTATATTGCTACCTGTTTGTCAATATATGTAATTTGATTTGAACTTTGCATTTTCTTTGCTTTAGAATTATGCTTTTAGATCTTTGTATAGTTGGGACTAAGCATAGGATGTTTTATTTTCAGCATTTTGAGTGTTGTGGCTTGGATTGCGACACTGAATTAATGTATTGAGGTTGAGAAAATACCAAACTTTGGTGTGTTATGTAACATATATTGTAACTCTTGGAGTTTATATATAATTGTGATGTTTTATGTTGTGAAAGTTTATTTGTGATAAGTACATCATTTAATCACTTAAAATTATGTCTATAATGATTCAACGGATGTCGTTGAGGCTTGACATTGATCGAAATTGCAAAAAATCTGAGAATTGAACCAAATCAATAGAGCCCACCGACGGCGCCCTCGGTGCCGCCGACGACACCCTCGACGCTGCTGATGGCGGACTTTTCCCGAGAATCAGGATATAATTTCAAACCGCCGATGGCACCCTCGATGCTGCTGACGGCGGACTTTTCCCGAGAATCAGGATATAATTTCAATAGAATAACTTGGGACATATTTAGTGATGAAACATAAATGGGTTAATTATATTATATTTACATTAAAAACTGAATTAATTCAACCAAATAAAAATGAATCTTTAATTGAACAACATTGATTTGGCTTGACCATGATCAGGGCCTTTGAATCAAATATTTGGCTAACCATGACCAAATTAGTCAAAATTAGTCAAATTTGACTCGTTTAGAAACGTACACCTTACAATTGTATTTAACACTGAAATTCAAAATTGTATTAAAAATGGCTTATGAATCTTAATTAGCTTGGTTGTGAGCTAAATAAAAAGATTTATGCATCCCAACTCATGGTTTGAGCAAATTTGGTCAAAATGACCAACCTAGCCCAAATATGTTGATATAATATGAGTCAAATTGAGCTAAATTCTATTTAATTGACGAATTGATTTGATTAATCCATTCCAATAAACATCTAAAACCTTATCCAAGCACCTAAAAAAAGATAAATCCATTTAAAAGTAATTAACTATAATTATCGTGGGGCTAATCATGGATTAGCGTGATGACATCAAACCAATAGGATTACTCCACAAATAGCTTCAAGAATTGTACTTTTAAAGATCCTTGGCATCACCCCATCCTCCACTCTAATTATCAATCATTTGCCAACTATCGCACCAAGTTAAACCATAGTTAACTATAATCTTAGCCTTATTTTGATCTATTAAGCAAAGGAGCCAACGCTATTGCTCGGAAGAAATTTTGTTCATACGTGATTTCTAGAGAATCCTCCAAAGTCCCTCCCTTCCATTCGGGGCCTTGGGCCAACTCCACCCACTATCAAAGCTCAATTCAAGTTTGGATATTGGTCTCTAGAGTAACCCATACCATCTTAGACCAATCTAGAAGAATGTTCTTTACAACTCAACTCAATCATGGCGAGAGATCTGTTAGATTGAGTAATTACAGCAATACAAGCTTTATTCTTGAACATTAGGTTAATTAAAAAAAAATTAGTCCATGGTCATGGATTAAAAAAAAAGGCCATCCTTGTGTAGCCCTTAGTGCCCCTAAGAAACTCAATAAGAATATTTATCTAAAGAATCCCTACAAAGTAAGAAACCAAAATAACTCAACTCTCGATCAACTTGGGCAAAAGGGACCAAAATCCTGTGTGTTTTTCTAGGTGCTTGAGAAAGGCAAAACCATAGCCATCAATCTAATTTAAATATAATAGGCAATTTAATTTTGGGTTTCAAAAAAATTATTTTTATACAGTTTAAATTCATTTAAATTTCAACTAGAGATGCATTTATATATGAAGATATAGTATATAATCATATGCCATTTTAGCGATTTTTTTTTTATTAACAATAAAAAACTTTCCACTTTAATTTAATTAATAATTAAATAGTTTCCAAAGATAACTACATGAGGAAACCATAGCTCAATAGACGGAATAATTATCCTGCAGAAGATAATTTGGTACAAGCTACAACTTTGCCTTCCTATTTCAGTAATGTCCTCAATAACCAAATGGCTAAACATACTAGTGTAACAATTTTATACATTCTTACCTTCCTATTTCAGTAATGGCCTCAATAACCAAGTGGCTAAACATACTAATGTACCGATTTTATACATTCTTCAGAAAGTAATAAACAGCTTGCTTGAACATGCTCTTAGACATCAAATGTTTATATATAGTTATTTCTAAAGACATTAAGACTCCACTACTGCTTGCAAAATTTGTACAAACAGGAAGGAGAGTTTAATGTCCACCAATCAAGAAATTCAGAAAGATAAGATCGATCGCAAGGACTGAGAGCAGATTACCAAAGGCAGCTAAGATCTACCAACAGGAGAAAAAGGTGGATGGTGAGGTTCATAGCTTGTTGAGCCTCCATTGTTTTGCATAGAGCTCATCTTGGAATAGTTCTCATATATGGCATCCTCCAGGCTTCTGCGTTTGGCAGAGTAATCCAACGCATCAATAGAAGTTCTGCTGTGCAGGGTAGCAATGCAAATTGCAAAAGCCTGCAATGAAGTAATCATCGAACCAAACTCGACCGTGTAAAGACCCTCTTTGAAAGCTATCATGCTAAAAGCATGCTTTTTTTCTTTTTTCCCTCCCTGACAATGAGCAAATTATTGCATATGTAAACATTAAAATTTCAAAATAGTAAATTTGGAAAAATATCAATCTAAGAGCATACCTGGATGAACAATTCAATGCAACGAAAACATTCAGTCGTTGGGCGTTCTTGGACTGAACTTGCAACCTTCATCTCATGAAGCCTGTCAGCAAGAACTGTAAGCCTGCAACCCTCATCCCATCCTACACAATCACAAGAGCCTCCAGTTTTCCATCTTTCAATTAGAGCTGATGGAGTTCCTAAGTCTGAGAAACCATGAATCCCGCTGGGGACAATAGCCGAGATACTGCATGCTCTTGAATATTCAGGAAATTTCTCTACCTGTAAACTATCTATCTGGAGAGAAGAGCGCTTATACAAGAAACCATTCAGCATCTGATATGGAGCTTTAACAACTATGGCAACAAGTTGATTAGTGTGCGTAGAATTGACACATCCTTGGTTTGGTAAGAGCTCCTCATTAACCAAAACAAACTGTTTGGAAACCTCAAAACTCTTAGAATCAAAACTACACAGCTTGGAGCATGAAACTTCCAAACGTCCAACAACTTCATAAAGCAAACTCGGTTTTCTACTCCCGCCATGGCCAATCCAGATCCCCCCTTTCTTCTTAGATTCTTGTGCCATAACTATTTTATAAACACCACTACAATCTTCCTTGCCCAATCTATTTGTTCTTTTCAAAGAGGCTACAAGTACACTGTTCTCACTGGTTGAGAACATAAACAGGGGTTGTCCATTCTTCCAAGCCAGCTTTACTAGAGCTTGCCTCATTGGCACAACATTCCTCTCATCCTGAAGCAAACTCTGGGGGGTAATAGGCATCTTGGTATTGGAAGTATCAGATAATCTATGCATTGATTTCAGCGAGGAAGATTCCTTTCCAGCTGAAACACTTTGGTTATTATGATTTTCTTGGGATATGGGAATTCGCGAGCTTGTAATTGGCCCAGAATAACCATCATATTTGGACTTGAGAAGTGGATCTAGTAATCTCCTCAGTGGGCTTCGTCTGCCTCTGCTGTTGCTTCTTCCTTTATCATCAGAAATAATTAAACCATTGATATCTTTATGCTGGTGGTTTGATGACACGTCTTTCAAACTAGAGCTACGGTTCAGCCATTTCATACCAGAATCAGAGGAATGCTTCTTTGGCAAAGTCTCTCTTCTTCCTCCATCCGCATTCTGATCACATGATTGATAAACTGGGCTTAACAGAAAATTTCCTGACGATTTGCTGATCTGGTTACATTCCTCATTTACGGACATATATTTAGCGGAAGGGACCCCATTCTCCAGCGGAAGAGCAGTAGCACCCATATTAGACTTGTCAGTTTGGAACGTAGCAGAGAGAAAACCAGACTGTAGAATGTCACGAGCTGCACTGCTTTGGTGCGAAAATCTTTGCGGATGTTTTTTAACTTCCATTGCCGTTTTACCACCATGCATTGAGGACAAAGTATTACCTTTTACACATCTACTCCCTTTAAGATCATCAAAATCACATCCATGCTCCGAAAGGCTCCTTTCAAACGTCCTACCAGAGTAGCCCCTAACACGATTAGAATTTTGATGATCACAGCTTTTAGACTTCTCTTCTTCTATCGAGCTACTTGTGTCAGCCTGCATGGAAGTTCTGTCTTCATGCTTTTTTTGCTCGTCAGGCTGGTCCCAATGACCAAACAAAGAAAAAGTTTGCTTCCCTTCAACAGTTGAGTTGCTACTGCTTCTACAAGGGGCTTGTTTTCCTTGAGCTGGAGAGTTGCTATTGTTTCTACCAGAATTTGAGCAAGATTGATTTGTGAGAAGAGATGGAGACTCCGCCATATTTATGGCAGAAGAAGCCTCATTTCTCTGAGCGGTCTTTTTGCTGCTAGTCCATCTCTCAAGTTGCCTCCAATCAATAACACCAAAATTTAGTGCCTTTCCCTGGACATTTTCTCCCTTCTCTACACTCTGGAGATAACATGGAACGCTTGACATGTACTTAACCAGCTCTTCTACTTCAGCTACCTTTCTGCTTGGCCATGGCTTCTGAAAATTTCCAGATGAAGACGCTGAAACCAGGACCTCAGTTTCTGTGGTATGATGATCAGAACAAGGCTTAACAGAGGGCTTCCTATAATTCAAGGGCCTGGCTTCATCATCAAAAAATGCACATCTAACCCTGGGAGTTGCAACTCTCTCATTAAAAAATTTCGAAGGCAGTTGTGACTGAACTGAAACCTTTTTAACTGGCGTCTCACAATCTAATCCAGAGGCTTCTCCATCTTTGCCAGGTTCAGCGTACAAGATGGAATGCATGATGAGTACAAATGTCTGATGCACCTCCTCAGACAAGTTATATATGTAAATACTGCTTCATCTTCGCATCTTTCTGAGAAGATTCTTTTGTATGATTTGTTAAATCAATCGGCAAGATTTATCTGCTAAAATAGTGATGAGACAAATATAACACCATAGAAATATTAAGAAAATCAAAGCAATGATTCAGAAGCATTAAACCTGCAATTCTTGCAAATTTCCTGAAGAACCTACAAAGTCAAGTAATGCTGAATCCAGAAGAAGCCCCATCTTTGCTTCTTACTAGAAAAAGGAAAAGGTGTGCTAAGCCCTGTTTGGGGTTCCCATCCTTAAAGTAACTCATACAAGAACAAATCAACCCCTACTCCCATTTTTAACTCCCTATTTATTCCAGACCTCATTATTAATCAAACTAAATATAACATCCTCAAACCTACTCTATCTTCAAACAGGAATCGAGAAACATTCAAGGAGGAAGAAAAATCAATAAGTTAAAAATCATACTTAACAGAAACGATCTGGAGGGGGGGAGGGGGAGTAAAAGGTACCTCTCAAGAGCAAAGAGAAGAAAGACGAGCGCTTTGGATCTCCCTTGAACTACTTGAAGCTTCTCTCCAAGCTTGCAGACAAGGCAAGCAACACCAATATTCTCCTGCTTTCTTTCCCTCTCTTCACTCCAGAGCTGCGGTGAAGGGTTGGGACGGCGGTCATGCCAGAACCCGCTAGCTGTTTATCGGCGGGGTAGGGCCCCCTTTCTGGTTCTCGCCGGTGTCCCTCTGCGCGCGCGCGCGAGCCAGTTGCGGGCCTCGTCGATAGCAACTGCTAGGTGTTAATAATTCTGAGCTTGCCTCAGCTCAGCAGTTACTTTCCACGACTCGTTAAATAAACAAAACAAAGTATTTACATGACACATGGAGTCAAATATGAACAGCTGAGAAATATAAAATGTTTCTATTTCTAATACATCGCCTAATCATATAAAAATTAATTCCAAAAACATATTTTTTTTCTAAGAAATAAAACTTTCTATGCTTAGGAGAATAGATATGTAAAGGTTAATTAAATATTTAGTACATTTCATAAAAAATTCTACTTTTTTATTTTGACTCACTAGACTAGATAAATGAGCTTATCAGAATCAATCAGATTCAAGTAATTATTGAGCCAAACTAAGTTCATACAAACAGCCAAAATATTTTTGATAGACCTAGCACTGGCTGGTAACTATTCATTATTTTTGACAAAAGAATGACGAAGGGCAAGGGAATCTGGATCAGCTTTTTATCCCCGGAATGGGCATTGTCTGCTTTTGAATGATCAGCACACAGTGCTTCAGAGGTCAAGGCCCCGTTTTTCTTTCATACCTATTTTTCTAAGGCTGGCATAATATTGTTAAATCCTTATTTTGCAATTTATAAGCTTTTATTATTAGGCTTCACAGGTCAAGGCCCCGTTTATCTTTCATACCTATTCTTTTAAGGTTTTTTACGTTTTTTTATTTCTTTTAAAACATTATAGAGCTAAACAAAAGGAAATTAGTTCTCTGGCATAATCCTTATTTTGCAATTTATAAGCTTTTATTATTAAAATAATAATACTAAAAACCTTTCTTTTAATATTAATATGTTGAACATTTTATAGTACTCGTGTGGAACTCATAATTATATAAATAAGTGAAATTTTATGCCAAAAGATCCATGAAGGTACAGTGATAATTTAATATATTATGAAGAGTGAACACACATATAGAATTTAAAAGTAGCAGGATGAGACGCCAAGATTTTTTAAGTCTTTAACCCTAGACATGGAAAAATAAAGAGGTTTAGCCTAGTTGAAATAATTCACTATAAATGTGTAAGGATATGGATTTACCATTTTCCCATAATTTGTAGAGCTGGATTACAATCTTACACCAAATACAAGCTTGTTCGTTTACAATATAGAAGAAACTTCTAGAGCATGGAGAAAGTTGTTGTATTCTGAATAAGACGAATACAAGCTTTTTTTTTTGTCGAGAGTTATTGTTGAATCTTCAATACAGTGTTATTTGTTACATTGTACTTAAAATATGGCATTAACAAGTAGGGTTCACCGATCACAACAAGTAGTTGCAGACGACAGTGGTATAAAATGGTTGATGGGCGTTGGTGGATGTTTGTCAGCGATTACGGGGGTCAGAAATTATCGTCTGATCTTCAATAGAACATTATTTGTTATACCACAATTATGATACTTCATTACCAAGCAGAATTATTCAACTACGACGAGCAGGGGTGATCGACGGCGGTTGACGAAGGTTAGTGATGGTCAACGGCGGTCTAAGAGAAGTGGTCGGCGATGGTCGACAGATACGGAGGCCAGAAGCTATTTGTTAGGTTTTTAGTCCAAGACAACACTATAATGACGAATACAAGTTTTTTTTGTCGAGAGTTATTGTCGAATCTTCAATACAGTGTTATTTGTTACATTGTACTTAAAATATGACATTAACAAGTAGGGTTCACCGATCACAACAAGTAGTTGCAGACGACAGTGGTATAAAATGGTTGATGGGCGTTGGTGGATGTTTGTCAGCGATTACGGGGGTCAGAAATTATCGTCTGATCTTCAATAGAACATTATTTGTTATACCACAATTATGATACTTCATTACCAAGCAGAATTATTCAACTACGACGAGCAGGGGTGATCGACGGTGGTTGACGACGGTTAGTGATGGGCAACTGCGGGCTGGCGGTCTGGACGAAGTGGTCGGCGATGGTCGACAGATAAGGAGGCCAGAAGTTATTTGTTAGGTTTTTAGTCCAAGACAACACTATAATTCGACTCATTCTCCTCCCCCCTCAAAGTAAAGAAAAGGGTATAATTATAGCCTGGTGGCATTTTGGTCATTTGGAAAATAACTCCTGGTTGGACGGTCCACATTGAACTCCCTTAATCAAAAGGGTATTTTAATGATTTAAGTGCATTAATAGCCTCAAAATTAAGTGAGATTGGGCCCATTGGATTGCTCTCATTGAGACACTCCTATTAACTATAAGTTTGGATCAGGTATGCGTTATCATGGTTGTTGGCAACTCGACAGTTGTAATCTGAAGAAGATAATGGCGGTCAGATAACATCACTTTTGTTGCGGTAAGGAATATATTGAAGTGGTAGCATCTGGAGAAGTTGTTACGCATGCACAAGTGTTTATGTTTGTTCATACAAGTAAATGAGTGTAATTATGCATTAAGAATGCAGTGGGCTTGAGAAGCAAGTATGAATGCAAGCTGAGAAACAATTGAGTACTCAGGGATGAATTAGTACACATGTGAGCATGCTTGCATCACTTGTTTGTACTAGCATCACTGGCGCTCAGAGAAGCGAGCAGCAACAGTAGCATGTAGACAGTGTGAGGCAGGCAACAGTTGTATTATAACAGTAGGCAGTGGGCGGTATAGCAGTCAGCTGACAGTTAGTGGCATGACACAGTTTGATAGGAAATTCATTCATGCGACGACAAACATAGACTAGGTTAGTGAAGGTCATGCATCGTGTTGTGGCAAATCGGCAATTAAGGAATGGCATCATGGGCTTAGATGTGGCAGAGTGGGTCGAAGAAGAGAATTGGGTCAACCTAAACATGTGGCATTGAGTGTGCACACTTGCACGCCCGTAGACAATTTTAAAATGGAATTCCTTGAAATATTTTCCTTTTGTGCAAAAATTATGAATTTTGGCATATAAATAGGGCTTTTCAGAGTGGGAGAAGGCACCCATCTCATCCACAGGTCGGAGTCCCTTTTATGTTATTGTTACCTTCTATATTAAGCTGGTGTTGCCTCATCTCCCAGGAATGTGTTGCCTCATCTATTGAGCAGATGTTAACCCATATTTTCGGTTGTTGTTTCCCTATCTCCGGGGCTGGTGATTCCATATCTCATGGGCTACCATCTCTTGGGCTGATGTTGCCCTATCTTATGGGCGGGTATTGCCCCATCACCTAAGCTGATGTTACTCCATCTCCTAGGTTAGTGTTGCCCTATCACATGAGTTGATATTGACCCAGATCTTGGGTCATTATTGCCTTTTATGGGGGAAATTTTTTGTCATTATTTTTCCTTTGAGATCTCAATTTCACTTCTTCAAGTCTTTCTTTGAAAGCCAAACTGCCTTATCAATTTGACACTTTTCCTCTGCCTCATTAGAGGCGGCTCATGGCACAAAAGTCATAGCGTCGTACTTGGTGGGGGTTCAATACCAGATTAACAGTCACGTGAATTGAATCGCCAACATATGCTTGCCTGAAATGGCTGATTTGACCTTGAGCCAAGGAAGAAGCCCTTTATCTTCTTGTATGGCCCCTAGTCAACCTAATGGTAATACTCAATTTTCACAGATCCCCTGGAGAAATCGAAGCTTCCAATCTTCTATCTTCTTCTCCAAGTCAATAAGATGGAACTTTCGGGTCGAGCCAACGATGAAATATTCATTTGGCTCCACCTTGAATAAGAAAATATGGGACTGCTAGAGTAAATGGAGAACAACTCCTCATACCACGAGATATTGACACGCCTAAAAATTACTAACTTTTTTATATATATTTCATGCTATTTTTTAATGATATTTAATTTTATTGCACTTTAAAGAAAGATATTTTGTATATTTTTTGTTACAGAGATGAAAAATGGACTTTTAGAGAAAATAGAGCAAAAAAGGTGAAATTTGGAGTCAAATTGAGCAAGTAACTAAATTCTAATTTGGCGCATTTTGTTGGAGCAAAATCGGAGCAAAATGCAACATGCGAAATGCAAAAAAAAAATGGTGCCTAGGGGCCCGAGTCAACTCTGAGGCGCCGAAAACGGCGACGGATGGTTTTTGCTAGATTTTTGGAGTTAAAAACCACCTTTTGGCACTTGGGAAGACACCTTTTGGCTTTTCAAACTCTTGAAACTTCCAGGAACGTCCAGAGGTCATATATAGGAGTAGGATTGTGGATTTCTACCTTTTGTTTAAGAGATTGGTGAGGGATTTGGAGAGATATCTGAAAGGAATTATAGGAACTTTGTTTATATCAACAAGAGACGTTGTTGGAAAGATTTTCATTTTTTTAGAGGAAAAAGCTAAGTATTGTGTTCTTCGTTATCTTTAATTGTTGTGAACACTTTTCTAGTGAATTTTATTTAACTTTAACAAAATTTTCTTTCTTATTTTATTCATGCTTAGTGAGTAGTTTTCCTTATTATTTTTCTTTGTGATGAGATTTAATCATGTGTGAGATTAAAATGGTTTGAAGATGTCTTGTATTCCAAAATTGTGATGGTATTTTCATCAGTTCTTAATTTACTTTGCACACTAATCACTTGTGAGGTTAATATTTGTTGTGAAACATAATGACCCGGTGGGGCTATGATTGCACTCAACTTGTGAATGCCACGTTGACTTTTAGGTTGGGAGTGTGGTGCTTAGTTCAGTGGTTAGCAAAAATAGATACAGATAATTTTATTGGGCATAGAAGTGATGTTTCTAGGGCGACAGGCTATATTCTTATCATTTCGATTTGGAGTTTGGATCTAAGGGTCTTTAGTAGGTCCTATAGAGAGGGCACAGTGGGTAATCTGGAGGGGGAGGCAATTGGAAGTGAGAGGCAAGAATCTACTCAGCACTACTACACTAGCTCGAACAAACTTTAGGCTAGCTGACGTTCTGTACAAGCACAAAACCACATTTTAACATTTAAACATTCAATTGCTACACTGATTATGATCTCATTGCAAGGGGAAATGGAGTTTGATTATATAATAACTTTCCAAAATTTTATCTAGTCTCCTTAGATTTGGTTTTTAGTTAATTTAGTTAAATTTAATTTTATAGTAAATTAGTAAATTTAGGAAATTTAAACTTTTGGAAAATTTCAAATTAAGACATGATAGTAGTTGACTAGAATTAGCCTAAGGGATTTCTTACATCGCTTTTTTATGGGATTGATACTAGGGTTTTTAAAGAAAGCTCTACATTACTTGAAACATGACATATACTTGCACAATACCCCTAGTGTGTAAATTATTAATTAAAAAATATAAATTTTATAACATATCAATTTTACACACTAGCCGCTAAATTTAAATTGGGTAAAGTTTTTTGTCATATTTTGGAAGTTAAATTATTGTGTAATTGCGGGTCGGGTCACGTATCCATTCGACTCAAGTAAATGTAAGTAATCACCACAATGATTGAATTCAACAGCCTTTGGGTAAGGATAACTCTATATTGATTCAATATCAACTAGATCTCGAGAAAGAAGGATTGTTAGACTCCCCATCAAAATTGGTCCCAGTAGAAGATCATGTCATCTCCCTAGTAATTAGTCTTTGAAACCTCTGGCTCCATACTTGAGCACAACACTTGTGTCATAGTCAAAAGTGTAATCTGGAAACTCATGTTGAACGATGTCAGAATTGATTGCTTGATCATCCTTTCTGAACCGAACAGCTACGAGGAATATTTGGATGTCATGGGAGCTCTAGAAGGAAACCGATCAAAGGGAAGGAGGAATTGAAAAAGGAAATTTTTTCTTCTCATTTAAGTCTATATATAGGGTATCCACAGAATTTGAACAACCTTAAATTCGTACCTAGTACTTTGAAAATTCATATCAAATCAGCACGGACCCCTATAGTCGGAACCCTATAGTCGGATCCCATCCCATAGTCTCTTTGAACTGATCAGCTTTCTTTCATCCACCGGCCTTTTTCCTGATGATCGACTCTTATCAGCAAA
>NW_018165263.1:638-2109 GCF_001263595.1 Phalaenopsis equestris | reverse complement strand
CCTGCTGATCGACTCTTATCAGCAAACTTCTTCTTGGGAGCCGACCAACTACTCTCAGGCTTCTTTTTCTCATCCATAGGAAGGTTGTGTTTGTCAGTCAGAAGCTCAAAGGCCTTCAAAATAATTTCCACATTCGTTGTTTTTTTACTACTCACCATCACTGTCCTCTGTTAAAACGGATTGAATTGTAAAAAATCCAAAAATGGTGATGGAAAAGTGCTAATCACGCCCTATTTATAGGGATTACTGCCACATAAATTTAGAGGTTCAATTATTTGAAGTACCTATTATGAAATAAATAAATAAGTTTTTCATTTAATTCTCTTTTTTTTATTGCAGTTTTCACATTCATAGAAGTAAGAATACCAGAGAATTAAATATCTGCATTGAAAATATGATCACACAAATCTCAATAGTAGAGAGACAGAGGTGTCAAGCTTTGTTTCATTCTGTTACAATCATGAGCCAACTAAAGGAAAGTACAGCCGAGAGAATGCACATTATGCACCTAATATGAGGGAAAGTCAAGTGTAATCATTTCCCTCAACCGATTTTGGGTTTCTTCACAAATAGAACCAATGGTCACTCCCTAAAACGTCTTTCCAATCCTCTATAAAGACCTCTTATCCAAGAAGAGCTGTCAATCAGATTGTGGTCATATGCCCTCCGCTTGATGATCTAAGTTCATCCTAACGATAAGAAATTATCTATGGGGGTTTTCTTGAAAAAATAGACCGAAGGCGTTACAGCAGACCAAACTGTTATCATACGACTGAATGCTAACATTAGTGGACCATTAATACTTCACTTCAAATAGATTTGAAGAGAGGATGCCAATAGCGGTTACGAATAATAAATTTACTCGTAATATCCCCATTAAAGTAAGAAAAAAAATGTAACTTACGAGACACCCTCTATGATCTATAAATAATGAATTCATTTCTTCAAGAATGGACAATTGAATCTATTCTAAGAAAGTTTGTGTTATTGTGCACCATACTTCTAACGCTCTGTTCTAGTGAAGTGATCCATAGGATATTTTTGAATTTAAAAGCCTTAATTAAGAAATAAAAGCTTAGTAAAACTACATCAAGATATTTTTGTAACTCTTTCTTTTTTCAGTTTAATTGTTAATTCAAATTGAAAGTATATATCTTGACCACGTTTGCTCCACCACCATTAGCGCACAAAAAGACTTTAATGAACTCGTTGAACATATGGCCCACCAGCCTTCAAACGCTCTATATGCATGTCTTGATGTAAGGGATATCTTTCAAGTTCATATCTCCAAATTTATTTCATAATTATTTGATTTTTACTAGACTCAAATAAAAAATTAATATATTTTTTCTTAGAAGATAGCTAATTGGAAAAAAGTGTTCAATTTAACTGACCATTGAGTATATAAATAATAAATTTCATTATATCTTTGTGTTTGTATATCCATGTGATATAACATATTATATATATA
>NW_018165263.1:0-424 GCF_001263595.1 Phalaenopsis equestris | reverse complement strand
ATATATATATATACAGAGAGAGAGAGAGAGAGAGAGAGAGAAATGTATAATTCGGTGTTTCAATTACTGTAATTCACCCTCTAAGAGAATTCTAATTCGCTGCCGTAAAATTATAATTCGGCACCTAAATTCATTAAAAGAAAATGAAATAAAAGCAATTGATGTTTATCGTATTATTATGAACTATTACTTTTTGAATATGATGAGTTTTATTTATTAAAACCAGATATAAGCACTGAAAATAAAAAATAAGAAAATAGAAACTATGAGAAATGAAAGTTTAAACTCTTCGGCTGCCGGCAACGAAACTTACTTTGTTTTGGCATTTTGGACCTTACAAATGGTGCATGATTCTCTTATAGGAAATTGGTCACAGTCATGAAAGAAATATGGCCAAATGTCACGAATTGGTGCTTGACAAGGA
>NW_018165262.1:138607-139011 GCF_001263595.1 Phalaenopsis equestris | reverse complement strand
GCTTGCTGACTCGGCCCACTGTTTATGTTTCGAAGTGTTCCGGCTTGATTTCCTCTATCCATTCGATACACACTTGACCGCTCTCCGTCATCATCCCCGATGGAATGATCCCGGGCCCGTCCACACTAAAACCTTAAGATCTCGGCCTAGACTCAACCAAATCACTTCGGGTTTGATCCTATGGACTCGTCTAAGTGAGAGGAACACGTCCATATGGCTAAGGTGCCTTGAAATCAAGCTTAAGTAAATGGAGGATCAAAACAAGCTCAGGAGGTGTAATGTGTAATGTGGTCAATTAGGAGGTGTAATGTGTAATGTGGTCAATTAGGATCAAAACAAGCTCGAGAGATCAAAACAAGCCTTATGGAATGATCCTATGGACTCATCTAAGTGAGAGGAACACA
>NW_018165262.1:138103-138507 GCF_001263595.1 Phalaenopsis equestris | reverse complement strand
ATATGTAACTGAACGATCCACTAATTGAAGAGTTAAAGAAGTAGATGAGACTTCTCCTAATCCTATTCTTTTGAAAATTGATAGAGACAAGATTAATGCTGGCTCCCAAATCACATAAAGCTCTTCCATAAAAATTTTCACCGATAGCACATGGTATAGTGAAACTGTCAGGATCTTTTAATTTTTTAGAAAGCTTTTTCTGAATAATTACACTACACTCTTCGTTAAGTGAACAGTTTCGTTACCCGTGAACTTCCTTTTCTTGTTCAGAATATCTTTCATAAATTTCACATAATTGGGCATTTGCTCTAAAGCTTCTACGAAAGGAATATTTACCGTTAACTTCTTAAGAATTTCTAAAAATTTGGAAAATTGTTTATTTTTTTTTTGTTGCTTCAATCTTT
>NW_018165262.1:112718-136210 GCF_001263595.1 Phalaenopsis equestris | reverse complement strand
CATCTATAATCGATCTAAGTGATCCCACTAATCCATTATAAAAAGTTTGAATTATCAACCAATATGGTAACGAATGATGAGGTCATTTCCTAAGAAGTTCTTTAAATCTCTCCCAAGCTTAATATATTGACTCTCCATCAATCTGACAGAATGATGTTATTTCATTTCTAAGTTTAGCAGTTTTGAATGGAGGGAAATATTTAGATAGAAATATCTGTGAAAGTTCTCCCCAAGTTCTAATAGATCCTAGTGCTAACGAATTTAACATCTTAGCCTTATCCCTAAGTGAAAAAGGAAAAAGTCTAAGTCTAACAGCATCGTTTGAGACTCTGTCATATTTAAAAGTAGCACACAGTTCTAAAAAACTAGCGAGGAGTAAATTAAAATCTTCATTTTGCGTACCTCCGAATTGATTGTTTTGTATCATTTGGATAATAGCAGGTTGAAGCTCAAATGAATTAGCAGCTACATCAGGGTTTTGGATAGATAAGTGAATTTCATTTGTTGTAGGATTTGCATAATCTCGTAGGGGTCTAGGTTGGTGTTCATTCTCTATTCCTTGATTGTTCATGTTGTTTTCCATTGTAACAAAATTTTTAGGTTCTCTTCTCAATCCTCTAATCTTTCTAACAGTGCGTTATAATTCTGAATCGTAGGGTATAAGATTTTTAGGTCCAAATTTACGCATATAATTTGAAATCAGTACACACTAATATAATTAACTAAATATGAAAATAAGTTACAATTCAAGTAAAAATTTTCTAATAATCCTAATTTATTTGTTACTCTAATTATGATTCTTGTTTACTCCCCGACAACGGCGCCAAAAACTTGACTGTGACTTTATATATGCATAAAAATATAAGTGATTAATACTGCTCCTAAATGATTTAATTCCTCAGCAATTGTACCAAAACTTAATAACAGTTATAGATTTGATAAAGGTGTATGTATAAAACATTCAATAATTGTAAAGTCACACTTATCAATGCAAGTATACGTATAGCTTAAGTAATATAGGGCTCTAATGGAGTCCTAGATATCGATCCCACAAGGAGTAATATTAGGACTATGAACTAAGACTTTAGAAAAGCAATACTTTAATCGCTACAACAAAATTCAATTTGCTTATCTGTCACTAATAGGCAATTGAAATAAATATGTAATTTTCTTAATAACTCTTAAATAACTAATTATGCTAATGAGGTTTTTAATGTGATATTCAATATATCAGAAAGCATCCTTCTCCTTGTCAAGAAATTATAGTGAATTAGTTCAAATTATATTGCCAAACAGGAGCATACCTATTCTTTACCCTTTGGTCTAGGCATAAAGAACATTGACTAATCCTACGCTTGTTTAATGAATCTGCGGCTTGTATGAGAGGATACCAGCTCTCACTTCGGAGCTTCCACGTTCCCCTCGCCTGAGGGCTAACATCTACACTTCAGCGCCCAATTGATAGGACCATATTGAGGATTTTAGTCTGTCACTCTAAAATCTCCAATTCTATGCCCGATAATTTTATTTCCCTATTTATTTGCACCAAACTTTCAAGGGCTTTGACCTCCCTATTTTATTTCTCTATTTATTTGCACCCAACTTCCAAGGGCTTTGACCTCCTTGAATCTTGGATGTAATTTTCACTTTAGTTGGAAAACTCAACATATTTTAACAAATCAATTGGCCAGATTGAAAGTAAATTAAGATTGAAGTGAAAAGATCATCACAATTTCTTTAACATTTTTGTAGCTCAACCAATTCAAATTGTCATTTCATAAATCTAAAGACAAGGAGAAAGACAGAGAAAACTACTCAGATCTCATGGGAAAAACACAACAAAACTCGGAATTCATATATAAAATCAAAGTCATACAAACTACAACAATAAATAAACTTATCTCTAATTTCTCGCCAAGAAATCTCCTCGAAGTTCCTCTGAATCTCTTCCTTTCTTTACAACACACAGAATTCCTCTTCGAAGCGGCAAGGAGGAAGAAATCTCTCACTTTCCCTCCACTCTTACAATCTCTCGAAGAATTCCTCACAATTTAGACTCTCTACACTTTTTTCACACTTCAATTTGGAGCCTTCCCCTTCTATTTTCGGCCAAAGTCTTCACTTTAAAAATGTGGATGAGTTTTCTCAAGAGTTGTCTAAGCATCCCTTCAAATTTTGTCCTCATCCAAAGCCTAGTTGGACATAATCGCCGAGCTAGCCGTCGGCGGCCTCGAGGGCGTCGTCGACGGACCTTCTTAATGAATTAATTCTGAAGTCTCGGGAAAATCTCACTGTCGGTGGGTCGATGGCGCCGTCGGCGCCCTAGTTCAATTCTTCACATTTTGGTTCTTTTCGCTCCAAATTTGCTCCTTTTTGCATCTTTTTGCTCCAATAACCCTATTTCATCATTCTTGCAACAAAACATCAAAAATACATTTCTTTAAAGTGCAATATCGTCAAAAACAGTATAAAATAGGTATGAAAATCTCAACATATTTTCTTTTAGTCAATATATAAGTGATAAAGAGATTCAGTCTGATGCATTATACGTTATAATGAACTGCTATACAATAAGCTTCACGGTCCCCAAAATCAATACATACTGTCATTTATTATTGAGAATGTTAATTATATACTATTTCAAAAATAAAAATACAATATTGTGAGCAAATTATTGATTGACATCTTGGGCATGAAAGATTAGTTTATGATAAAACAGGAATGTTGAAGCAAAATTTCTAACACTGTTCAAATTATACGTAAATAGAAGCAACTCTTCTAAACACATGTACGTAAAAGCAAAACTTCTAAACAAATTTTGATGAATTTGCCTTATTTTGAATTTTTTTTATGATTTCAATTAGCTTTGTTTTAGTTTGCAGTTGGATTTTGAAGTTTCAATTTTAATTAATCTTGTTTTCAAATTGATAATAATTTTAAGTCATAAACCTTATGTTAGCTCAAGGTGAACCTCATCTCCTATGAGTTTTTCATGAACCAAGGAAAGAATTATGTAAGGATTATGTGAAGTAGTATAGAATGAGAGACTAAAAGAAGATCTAAGCTTTTAGAGTCAACAAATCACTTGAAACATTTTCAATTCTATAGGAACTCAACTCAGGTTTCAAATGACATGACTTTAATCAGCTCAAGCAAATATCAAAGATTTTGAGTCAAGTGTATGAAATCCTTATAAGTGAAAAGATGTTTGAAGTTCTATTTTGGCTTTGGCTCCTTAACTAGTCTTTTAAGAAAGCCATTAGGAAAATTCTTAAGGCAAGATCTTAAGTTCTAAAGAAAAGAAGGAAATGATAGACCTCATACATAAAAGAGCCACCCCAACATGAGACTAACTTAGAAACTCTAAGGTTCCCATGCATATAAATAAAAAATGATATTAATTGATGTCTTAATTTGTATTATTTTAGATGATGCTTTTGTGACAGTTCTATGTATATAAATATATGTTATTAATATATTAATATACACGGAAATGTTATACAATAGTGTGATCAATCATATTCATAAATAATTAAATGTGTTTTTTATTAATTTATTAAAAATGCAAATGACTTGTATATTGTCTTCTTTCTTATTATATTGTTATATTTTAAAAATACGAGTATTCATTAGCTCTAATTAGCTCAATATTATTTTAATTTAACATTTCAAGTTTATTTAATTTATTAAATAATAAACATTAAAATAGTCACATTTATGAAAAACATGAACAACCAAACCTAAAGTAAATTTATAATTATTTTAATTCTTTTTTAGTGGCTCCTTTATTTACCTTTTCGAATAATTAATAGTGAGAAAAAAAATTGCTTTATACCATCAATCCGTTCTCGCCTTAATTAATTATAAACCCGGAGCCCAATCATGACATCAGTTACTATACAATTAGAATTGAACAAAATGGATTCAACCATTTATGAATCATGTGCAGCAAATCCAATATAGGGGGAAAAAAAAAAAAAAAAAAAAAAAATCTGATTAATCGAAGCTCTTCACAACATATCTACACCGCCAAGGTACCATTAAATAAATTTACAACACATTATTTGATGCTAATTGCAAAAGACATGATACTTTAGAAAAATATACTGAAATTTCTTCAAACCTTTTTTTTTTTATATAAACAGGGAAGAATCGGAACAATTCCGTAGATAATCAAAAGGATGTCTTAAAGTCAACCTCAAAATCACTTGAAATTCAAATGATCCTTATCGCTAATTTTCAAGTGTGAAAATATAAAAAATAACGAACAAACGAATGTGAAGAAGAGGTAAAAGAATGAATGAGGAAGAAGGTAAGTGCGGCCATAAGAGAGTTTGTTTATGCAATCTCTTTAAGATTTATATCCAAGATAGGATCCATAGAAACCTTTGTATCAGACCTCTCGCCATCAGCTGCGGTTTTAGTTTTCTGGGCAAATGGTGCCTGCTTTAAGAGTTGCTTTGTAGCTGCTGCTGTTGAGTCCTGAGATGTTCTCAGATTAAGACATGTATAGAAAGTCATTCCAGAGAGAGCAACAAGGGCGCCACACAAGCTTACAATGCCTGGATCAGAATTGAAGAAGAGGTATCCACCAAGCATAATCACACACGTTTTGAACTGGCCCAACACAACGTGAGAGGTAGCAGATGTTGCACTGCAAAAATCAAAGATAATTTTAAGAGAACTTGTAAATTACAACCAATTAAGAGGATGGTTGATGAACATAAGGTAACAGATGTTGCACTGCAACAATCAAAGATAAGTTTAAGAGAACTTGAAAATTACAACCAATTAAGAGGATGGTTGATGAAAAAAAGGTGAAGAATTTATTTGATTCAGTAAAAAAGAAGAGTACGAAGATGAAATTAACTGCAAAGGCAAACTTACATAACTAAAATTGATAATCTCAAGGAAAATTATGGGAGAGAATTAAAGGGAAAGTAGTATTTTCTTAATGGAATTTTATCTGGCTAACTCAGTTTATTTTGTTGCTCAAATCATACAGCAATTTAATGATTTCCTCGAATCACATCCATTCAAGCTTCCGGCTGTCTGATGGAAACCTCAGTTTACAAGGTTGCCTAGAGCTGCCATGCTTCAACTATTGTTAAATTTCTTGGCTTCAATGATGGAAGTATAATTCTCCGAATAAATGTTCTTGTCTATGAGTGGCAACAACTGCGCTTTGGACTTGGCAGAGAATTTGGTTCCTTTTGAGTTAAAAAACAAGCTCTAAAAAAGCTTTGAAATTTGTTAAATCCGTCATTCTATTGGATTTATTTAGAAATTAATATTGACTATGAACTCCATGTGCAAATGCAATGATTTTGTTTCCAAACACAAGCATCAGTTTTTTCTGTCTGGAAACAACGATTAGATGTTATGAGTGTTTTTAAAAAAAAATTATTTTGTTTTAAAAAATAAATAAATAAAAGCATACAAAAACTCACTAAACAAAAACCAAAATAGAAAACGAAAATGATCCATAACAAGCCCTTTTGTTTAAGAAAAAGGTTAAGCAGCTATAGATTGTGGTGATTTGGAGCCATTTAATGACGTAAAAATGTCAATTTCTTTACCAGCTAGCCAAAACTGAGCAATAGCTGGACTAAAGGAATCAAGGAGCATCGGTAGGGAAACAGAAGGATGTTATAGCATGAATGTACAAAGCCAAGTATTAATAACATATTAGTAATATTCTACTTCCTAGATAATTATAGCTAAAAATGTTGTGTGCCAACATTCTAGAGGAAGCAACAACATCTACTATATATTAACTTGTTAACTATAACGAGTTAACGCACTACATAAAGATGAATGTAGAGCACCTCACGAGTATACAAATCAAGCTAGACAAATGCCATATAACAGTGATACGAGCCACAGCTTGTCCACCCTTTTCAGACATTTTTCAAAGTTAAATTGCTCTCATTGCATATATCGGGAGTGAGATACAACCGAAGTCCTTGAAGGGAGAGGAGAGACGCCGACGGGTGTCCCAAACAAACTCACGGAAAACCTGACTCGCAAAAACTTGGACCGGTTTGATCTAGGTAAAGCAATTGGGTTGCTTCTTACATTCGCGTGCGGGATACAATCTCATTTCCTTTGGATGGCCCGCATTAGCGTGGGAGGGACACCCAGGTCACTCTTTTTAACCCACCTCACTATCTTGCTCAACCATTATTATAGAATTTGTAAAAATTTTTAGAATTGCCTGGTAATCTAAAAAATATAGAAATATTTATTAGTTTTTTAATCTAGTAAAAGAGTTTTTGTGTAGAAAGTGGATATGAAATTTGGCTTATTTCGGTGCATCAGTCAAATTGAGTCATAACGGTCTTAAACCCCTTCATAAATCTATGTTAGAAAATAACCAAACTATGAAATCTAACACATTAGTTAATTATTCAATTTGAGGCCATCCTAGGATTGTCTTAAGCAATATGTTTTATTATAATTGGTATAGAGCACAAAATCTAAATGCTTTCATTGCATAAAAAAATTGCTTCTTTTAAATTTACAATATTTTGGTATAAAGTAACGTGAACTCTAAGCGCAAGTTGCTCAAGTGATCAAATTCAATAACGGGTTGTTTTCCAATAACTATTACTTCATTACTAATAGTTCTCTAGAAATATTTGGCTGATTCATTTTTCATAATATTTGTAAATTCTTAATGATGAATTTTAACAATATTATCATTTATTCAGTCTAATTAATTGGGTCTCATGCACTTGTTTTTGACAATACTGCATGCTCAAGAACTTCTATGAATTTAAAAGGAAAAAATCTATTATGCAACCTGAGCATAAAAACACATTCGTCAGTTTATTTTTCTCTATCAATGAAATGTTTGCAAACTTTATTAAAATTTGGGCAACACTAGATTGTCCTAAACCTAAATCTTTAACTGATGTATGTAGCTTTCATGATTTGACCTCTTTCTGCCAAAGATTTCATACAAGTGTTTAGCAATTATTATGGCTTCTTTAACTAATCATATAAGTATAACTCTATCCAAGAATCAATGGTTAAAGCTCATGTTCTTAAATTATTTTGATTTTTCAAAGATCTTTTATACAAGCATAAACGTGGAAGAATTATACAATCTTCTTAATAATTACTATAAAAAAGAGGATTTTCTGGTTTGGGTACAAATCAGACCACAATTTATTTGGAATAAGCAATTACAATGATTAAAATACTTCATTTTGTGCTCCAAATAGTTGTTGTATTTGCTCCAAAAAAAAAATTCGTATCTATTCACTGCTGCTGAACCCCGATTTGTCCATAGACTCGCACAATAAAGAAAAAGGTCAAGAAAAGAGAGTTCAGAACCGAGTGAGAATTAAGAAAATAAGTGAAAATGTTATGCTTCTCTAATTTTTCCGTCGGGAAGAAGCCCCTTACAGCACCCCCCTCTCCCCTTAATTATAAAGGACTCTATTATATGTTACAGAATAATTACTAAATACACACTGATCCTGAAAGATAGTTGATTTTTCCCTTTTTCTATGCTTTGCTAATATTGAAGTTATAATAAATATTATTCCTGGTAAGGCCTTACCTTGATAATTGCTCTCAATAATATCTTTCGGGTAAAGCTTTTATTGGTCTGCTTAGCTTTAAGGCTAAAATGATGCCAGCCAATTTGGCTATTAATTGCGTTAATCTTCTTGAATCGATTTACCTTTTGTGCTTAGAGTTGAATCATATCGCCTTGGTGGATTGCTCAGCTACGTTTGACACTCATGCACTGATCATTATAGTCCAATTGTCAACCAGCGCTCGCAGATTCAGAAAACTGAATTGGTCCAACCAAATTGTCTAGTTGGTCGGGTTTGTAGCCTAGCTCTTTAACCAGAACTTAATCATGCAAGTATTCAACTAAACATATTTAGACCTTCGATTCTCCAATCACTTTGAAAGCAAAGTTGTAAAAAGAATAAGAAAATAATCACAATAAGTTATGCCAGTATTATTGTTGGAGTCAATTTTTGAATTCACGTTTGTAAAGTGTCCGCATGACTGACTCGAGATGATTAACAGCTTTCTCAAAGCATCCGGTAGCTCAAAACTCCCATCCAAAACCTCCGGTAAGTGTTCGGGGCATAAAACCAGGGTTTGTGATGATTCGACCTCAGCAGGGACAACTCACAGTTGGATGAACTCACCCAGGACATTGGACATGTTTGATGTTCATTCTGGTGTTTAGGGATCCCTCTTTATCCATTTGAAGCCTCCCTGGAGTCAAGAGAGCTCACCGAGCCCTCCTACGTGAGTTACAAAAAAATTAGAGTTTAGAATGCAATACTCGCGTCGTAGTTCAGAACGCCTATTGGCGACAAATTTTCTTATCAATGAACGAGCAAAATATTCATTTTTAAAGTTAGGGGTTCAAAATTTACTCATATGTGTTCTCCCATTGCTTTTGGATCGAGAAAGCCCTTCGCCAGACGTTTCTGACAAAAAACATCATTTTCGGGGCTAGGCCAGTGTCTAGGCTCCAGCTTCGGGCGCCTAGGTGCCCAAAACAGCTTTTAAAGGGCTTAAAACTCGAGGTGGGGAAGTCTGGTGCCAGTATCAGGCACCTAGGCGCCAAACTGGGCGCCTAGGCTTGTTTGGCGCCTAGTCGCCGAATCTAGGGTGCCTATGCGCCCAAATAGTTTAAAAAAAGTCATTTTCCCGAGGAGCTGGAAAATAGTCCCCACTTCCAGGATGCGATTTTCTTCATTTTTGGGGCCGATTTGACCCTAGTGCCCCCCCGCCCCCCCAAGGCGGTCAAAAAGTGGGATTTCTTTGGCTAAGGTGAAAATGTGCATGGAGAAAGTAAAAAGAGACTCATGATACCTTTTTTGGAAGCGTCTAGGTGGCATCATAAGGCCACTTTTGGCATAATAAGAGGGAAATTTTGAGTGGGGCTGGTTTTATGCTTGGCATGAGCTGATTTCCCTCATCCTGCATCATCCACACTTAATCGCCCCCTCATTTCAGATTTGTGGGGCTAGTCTTGAGAGATCTTTTGGAAACTTGAGAGCTTGGAGCAAGAAACGGAAGCTTCATCTTCCCCTTGGAGAAAGCTTCCTGGAGGGAGCAAGAGAGGAAGGCTCTTCAGCTTTCTCAAGGAGAGAAGCCAAGGGAGTTGGTCATCTTCCAACTTCTTCTTCACCTTTCTACTTCTTGTCTGGCGACTTCTTCCTTATCCGACGAACTTTCCAAGAAGCGCGGCTAAAAGAGCTTCATTCTAGCTTGGAAAAAAGAGCACATCAACGAGCTCACGGTCTCTCCGACAAGGAGACCGTCAGCCTACATTAGAGAACTCCGGTAAACTTTTCAGCCGATCTCTCCGGCGAGGAGAGTTTCCTCATTACTTTGGGGAAGGACATGAAAGCTTCACCCGGGACACAATCTTGGGACTTCGATCAACTACCACGGCAATGAGATTCTCTAAAGCCTATTGTATTTTTTTTCTTAACCAACCCTAAATCGTTTGTAGAGAATGCTAGGTTTATAATATTGATTTCCTAATAGAAGCTCTACGTTAGGAAGCACAATCGTGGCCAAATCCTTTGTGAATCTGAGTGACTTCCACTAGATCTAAATTCTAGTAGGTCAGAATCACAATCTCCCACGACGTTGGCGCTTCCAGCCTTCCCTAGAGTGGTTGGAATAGTTGGATCTTGAAGAATGGGAAAAACTTTATTGAAAACCTATTATGCAATATCGTGGAGGGATTGTTAGACGAAAAAAATTGTAGCAAGTCTATCTTACAAACGGTGAAAAACTTCTCCTACAAGAAATCAGAGGATGAAGCTATTCACTTTCCTTGTCAAAGTGGGATGCCGCATATTTAAAAGCTAAGACCCTAACTACCTATATGAGACATTAGTTGAGTTTGGCTCGCTATTGATTGTGATCACTTGCATCATATCATGTTGTACGTCATGATGGATATGCATTGCATCATG
Source organism: Phalaenopsis equestris (assembly GCF_001263595.1). Lineage (NCBI taxonomy): Eukaryota > Viridiplantae > Streptophyta > Magnoliopsida > Asparagales > Orchidaceae > Phalaenopsis > Phalaenopsis equestris. The sequence goes on along the minus strand of NW_018165262.1, from coordinate 126,239 downwards.
TGCACTGCATTGTATGTTTATATGCTCGTGGGTTTAGTCACCCACACAAGGCGGGTATGATCGGCCACCCGACATCGTCCGGCTTATTTGATCGTCCATCACCGGGTACCTTAACTAGTCGAACGATACTGGTTGGCTCGGCCATACGCCTCTTGATTGGCCAACTATGTGTATGTCTTTCATGTGGTGTGCAGTGGGCTTGGTCGCCCTCACTAGGTAAATTTGTCGGCCGATATTAGTCACTCTGGCCATATGCCTACTGATTTGCCAATCACGTGTGATTTATATGTTGCTTTCACACTGCACTTTGCCTCGATAGACCACCCCGACACGGTTGACTAGCCGCTCCAGCCCGGGTGAACGACCATTTCGGTCCGACCGATTGCCCCGATCCGGTTGACCAATCACGTTGGTCCAGTCAGTCAACTTAGCCCGACTAAGCCCCTAGTCGACCCAACGGGTCGAACAACTAACTTCACTTGAACACTATGTTTTGCATATGCATGAGTGTTGCTTGCATGTTATTTTGCATAGTCATTATCACACGTTTGAGTTGCATTTTGATTTTTTCTTTATGCAATCGCCCCACTTGTATGATTCTCTAAAATGAAAATCATCATTCTCCTGAGTCGGTGCCACCTTAATATATAGTTGCTCACTCGGGTCAATGTCTCTATGGTACACCCACTCCTTCCGAGCCAATGCCTTCCCGATATGCTCGCACCATTAAGTCTATCCCCCTTACGCTACACTCATTCCTTTGGGTCACTGCCTCAACGACATGCCCACTGTCGCCATGACCAATCCCTTTCGGGTCACTGCCTCCATGACACATCCATTCTTTATGTCTTTGTCTCCCGCATACGCTCTCAACCCTCCGGGTCACTACCTCTATGACATACATGTCCTTCAGGTCACTGCCACCACGACACACCCACTTTTTCGGGTCACTGCCTCCATGACACACCCATCCTTTAGGTCGCTGTCTCCATGGCATACCAACCCTTCCAAGTCACTGTCTCCACGATACATACATTTCTTTAGGTCGCTGCCTCCACGACACGCTCACCCTTTCGAGTCACTGCCTCCACGACACACTTATCATTTGAACAGCTGCCCCACCCGTACGGGTATTGTCTCTACGACACACCCATTCCTTTGAGTCGCTGCCTCCACAACACACCCACTCTTTGAGTGGCAAACCCATCATTTGGGCAGCTGCCACCACAGCATGCCCACCTTTCCGAGTCACTACATCCATGACACCCATTCCTTGGCCCGCTGCATCCATGGCAGGTTTGCTCCTAAGCCACTGCCTCCATGAGAAACTCTTCACCACTTTTATCAAATGATTGTTTGCATTTGCAGTTGTACACATGCATGGATAGAGAGCCAGACTCAATAAGCGAGTGATCCCATGTTGGTTGTGATGCATTAACAAGCATTACTTATCGTGTTGATCCCGACGAGCAATGTGAGTTAGTGTCGGGATTGACACAAGTATGACTGTGCTGATGATCCAAAAAATCAAACTTGTGTCACCTTGCATGTTACAGTCTGTCTTTAATAGCTCTTATTTTAAAAATAAAAAATTATATTTTTCTACTTATTACATCCATCATAATTTTAAAATTATGCATGTAGCAAACTAATTCATATGTAAGATCAACCCTTCTCAAAATCAATCTTGGGTGACACCCTTTCGATCCATTGGTTCTTTTGGACGTGGCCGAAGTCGTGACACCGTCAAAGTCATACATACCCGAAGACTTCCCCTGAGCACTTAAATGTTGGTTATGACACATTCCCATTAGATTGTGTGTTAGGCTAAGATTTAGGATGCTAGGTAGTTTTTTTTTATGTCTTAGCTATAGTTATTTGTTGGTTTGGTTGCCCTAACCAGGCATCACCTTTTGTGCTTTTGGTATGTTTGCAAGTTTACTAATTTCGATATGCATGATAGTATATTAGGTCAGTCTTCTTGTAGGGAGTTATGCCTAAAATACACACTGCGCGTGTAACAAGAAGGATCAATGTAAGAATTTAAATGCTAACTCTTTTCTACAGGTGCTGCTCAGCTCCTCCTGCCAGGCATGGCTCGTATGCATTGCATGTTTGTTGGTTTTCCCACTAATGTTATTTTCATGCAAGTCAAGTATTTTTTTTAGGTCCTATATATTTTTTAGAGTCCCTAGAAGATTTTTAAAAATAAGGCACGGATACAGGTTCCTAGATGTCGGAGGGTTGAACTAAGTGATGGAGACCAGAAACCGTTTGCTCGTGTCGTGTATCTTAATTCTAAATCTTATTGATATGCAAAATTCAGACCAGATGTGTACTTATAAGGTGTTCGACAGTTTTTTTTTCTAGGATATGTCGTCGACCAAGCAGCATCGAACTTTTATTATTTTATATTTGGTTTGTTTTACTGTCTTTCTTGCATGCTTGTATGTTTGAATTGGCTTCGCCTTTTTGTATTGTTCTTTATTTTTTATACAAATCCCAATAAAAATTTCAATATTAATTAAAATTTAGGATTAAAAGATTCAGAACTTTTAAAACATGATTTTTACTGGCCTTCTGGCCGAATTTTAAATGGGTTTCATGATTGGCCTTCACCCAAGTCATTATTAATAAGACATTCACGCTTAAGAGATAGATAGCTGCACTATTTGCATGCCTCAAGAAAAAAACCTCGTGCTCTCCAACTCGATTGGCCCAACATAGACTTCTACTTAGAGAGTTGTCTAGTGCGTTTAGGGACTTAATAGCCTCTCCGACCCAGACGGAGTGTAAGTCCTTTGTTGGGAGTGTTTCCAAATTTGTAGTTGAACATCTCTTTCAATTCCTTTCCAGTAGCATCCTTACCACTTCGGCAAGCATAAGTCTCACGTTTTGGCACTCCACCTGGTCATAAGATAGAATTTCATTTATTTGACCTTAGGCCTACCGAGGTTCCTTCGGACGATACAATTCATGGATTGCTAATCGGGGATCTCTGAGTCAGCTACCTTCAAGACCAGGTAGACCTATGGTCCTAGTTGCTTGGGATTACGAGTTCATGGAGCCCTAACCTGGCTATCTCTATCAGTTATAGATTACTCCTCCCTTTTTTTAGCTACCCAATTTGAGCCTTATCGCTCTTACTGTCGTTGATATCATCTAAACTACCCAATTACTGATGAGTTGTCACATGTTTGGCATACAATGATTCGTCCTATGCTCTTTTAGCCTAGAAGTGTTTTGATGTATCGAGATACCTTGTCAAGATGATATGGTTATTTTGTAGGCTCCGTGTGTCGATAAGTTTGTTACCCATGAAAGAATACCCCTTGGCTAAGCATGAGCGTTGAAAGCATCGGAGCACTCCCTTGTGAAATAACTATCCTTTGATAGCCCTGTGCTAGTTCTCACTTTAAATGTAAGCAAAACTCCCTAAATCAAGGTATTTTTTAGCAACCTCTGAGATGAAATTAACAGAGTGGGATACGTCCCCTTGGGAGCACCTAAACCCCAGAAGAGGCAAACACAAATGAATCTCTAGTTGTGGGTAACTTTTGTAGGCATTCGTTCGCGAGTATTCAACACAAGCTATTTCGATCCAATCTTATTCAGACGTATAGGCTTGGTTTATCCTTGTGATGTTTGCCACACTTAAGTTCTCCAAATTCTTTCTTTTGTTTGCCTGTCTTTGTCGTATGTCATATTTGTCCGATTTCTCTCTTCTCCTGATCATTTACATGATCCGGAAGAGAGACTTATTCGGAAAAAGAAAGTATGACAATGGACAAGGTGACGGCTCCTTTAAGAAGAAAAAGAGAAAGGAACAAAAACAATTATAATGAGATCATTTAACTAAATTAATTATTTTTTAAAAACTTCTTTGAAATGTGTGCTATCCTTATCCCTCTATAAATAAAGCAAAAGAGTGTTTGCCGGATCACCTTTAAATCTTGAGTCTTCTTTTTATTTCCTTAGGTGTGTTGTCCTTTTTAATCACGTTTCTCCTCTAGTTGCAATGAAGAACCTTTAGGGTGAACATTCAGACATTCCAACAACCGAACACCTTGAAGGTTACTTGTCGAGCAGTAAAGAGGAAGTGGCTCTAAAGAGAAAAGTAGATAGTTGCATACAAAAGAAAACTTGACCAGATCTCATGGGCAAACTCCCCCTACGATTCTGTTCATTTATTTGGACACTCCATTGGAGGCTTCATTAGAGGATCCAACTTTTTTGGCGTCAGAGCCCATTGCAAGGTTGTCATTAGGGCTGTCAAAAAAGCTCGTTGTTCGCGAACAACTCGTGTTCGGCTCATTAAGTAGCTCGTGTTCGGCTAGTTCGTTAAGTAAATGAGCCGAACACGAACAAGTTTTTAAAGCTCGAATTATAAACGAGCTTTATAGCTCGAAATAAAAAAAAATTATATAATTATTTATATAACAATATATTACATATATTATTTATATAATAATATATTATATATATTTATATCTAAGTTTAAATCATAGCATCTCATATGGTAATGTGGTTAATGTCTTATTTTGTATATATTTGGTCCAGGTTCGAATCTCACACTTTACATCTATTTTTTTCAATTTAATTTTAACGAGCCAATTTCGAGTCGAACACGAGCCAAACACGAACACGGATATTTAAATCGAGTCGAACACGAACACACTGTTCACGGGCCAATTTCGAACACGAGCCGATTTCGAACACGAGCTATTTCGAACGAGCCGAACACGAGCCTAGCCTGAGCTCGCTCAAGCTCGGCTCATTTACAGCCCTAGTTGCCATCATTGAATCTAACTCAGACCCATTTGCCTTTAAATTTACAACTAGGATGTGAATCATAAGGTATTGAATATTCATTTGAATCATGCATATTTGTAAATTTCAATGAATTGAGAACCCTTTGAAGTCGACAGATTTGTGTGTGATGCCCACATAGGGGATGAGGCATCAAAATAAAAAATGCAGGCTGATTGTATTTTGAATCAAGCACTCACCCTTTTCTTGGGCTGGATTGACTTGACCGGAGAGAAAGTCAAATAATAAATCCTTTTGTAAGTCGCTCCCTTCACGAGTGAGAAGTTTTCTGTTTGCATCATGGGCAAGAGCTCGTCGTCAAGAGATGCATCATTTTTTAATCTTCTTTAGGTGCAAGATAAATGAAAAATTGATGAACTTATTTATAGGGCACACTTCTTATAAATCTCCAACAGCTACCCAACCATGATTCTCATGTTGCCCTAAGTGAATTCGAGTGCTAGAGGGATGTAGAGGATAAAAGGGTGCTCCTCTAAGATGAATAACTCAGGTATACCAACAGTTGCTAATGATTGAATTGAGAGTACCTTAGACGAGTTGAAGAATAAGAAGGTCAATTTCAGTGGAAACACATGTTTGAGAGACATGAGAAATTCACCCACTCAACCTAATTTAAGTCGGTTGTTGAAGTTGTGTTGAATCAAGTTATCTGAGCTTATTGAGTTCCTGCAAATATTATATTGGACCCATGCTTCAAATTCTTCTTTTTGACTTTGTACGTGTGTTGGGGTGTTAGTCTCTAATAAGTCAAACGAATCATCCATTGAATGGGTGTAATAGAAGGATTTTCTTGAATGAATGGAAAACTTTCTTGTCTCCTCAATTTAATTATTGATTTGATGATTTTAATTATTTGCTATGATTTTGGCCTGATGTTAAGAATCAATAAATTACCTTCACACTTTTACTGTCATATGGTCCCACCAATATAAGAGTGCTCACGATAGTTTTTGAAACTCAGTTGGCTCTCATTAAAGTCACATTTTTACTATATTTTCTCTTCAATTTTGTGTTTCAAACCACCATGGTTGCTAAGCTTTGTGATACTCATAAGACAATCCTGGAGGCGGAGTTGTTAGACAGATCAAAGATGTTTGATGAGGTGGATTGACACATAATGAGTTATTGTTCGACTAGCCTATTCGCTTACGATTAACGAGAAAATGAGAGTTCTCAAATAAAACTTATGACAATAAATTCTTATTCTATTATGATCAGTTCCGGTTAAGGTTGTAACTTTCTCTGTGTAGAGATAATTAACAACATCAACTACCATAGCATCATTCCGTCTCAAGTGATGCCAACTTGGTTCATTGATTTTCCTGTTGTAATTCTATTTATGAGGAACACAAAACTCTCATACTTGATGGCTTTATTTTACGCCTTCTACTATAAAAGCATACAAGGATGGATTTGTTCAATTCTCTAAAAATGATTGAAGCTATGTGATCTAGAGAGAGGTTTTGATATGCCTCTTCCACGAAAGGGTGGTCGATTGGAGCTCAACCTCAACCATATAGTCCCAATAAGAGGAAAAACAAGATGAGTTCAAAGGAGAGGTAGCAAGATCAATGGCTTTGAAGGCCCCATACTTTTGTTTAGAGCTTCTTAGATTCTCCTTTTGTAAGGCAGATACTAGCATGTAAATATTTTTCTTACCGGTTATCTGAGTTTGTTTGATAATGATGAACGAATTCGACATATGTTTCGTAGTTCTCTAAAGCATTGTTTGATATCTCATTTATATGAAGAACCTAGGGATGACAACATCTTGCTTCCGAGAGAAGTTGAACAAGTGGCAGGTGTCGGGCTAATTCATGATTAGATGCATCTACTTCATTTATCTACGTGTGGTCCTCCTAACTATGCCAGTTATGAGGTGAATTTATAAGGCAATAAATGGCATTGGCAGTCGCATATTTGATCTCTCACGTATGCCTAAATACTTGGTTTCTATATTTAATTCTAAAACAGTTTTCCACAACGAGGAAACGAACTCATAATTATTTCGAGGAAGCCATTCTTCTTAAGCATCAGAAAGAGGTGACTAGCTAGACAATGACCAAGGAAGTTTCCCAGTGGATGGTGAGGTAAGAAGTCAGTTGATCCGCAACTATGGACATTGAGTCCTTAACGATTCAAGGGAATATTGAAGAAGCTGAGCCTTCTACGTTAAAGGTTGTATCATCGACTACAAATCAGGGTGTTAGAAAAAAGAAAGAGACAATGAAAGTGGCCATCGAATTGAAGATACAGAAACTTGCATGTAGCCAAAAAGGTGAGGCAATCACTGAAGCTCATGACTAGAGGGCGAGCATGCCTCCAAAAAGACATTACTAGCAATCCTGTTGAGAATACCTCATCCAAGAAGACGTGAGACGAATAGAAGAAAAGTAGGAATATCTTGAGTTTAAACAAATATAGTTTGTCAGCTCAAGTTAATCGTTATATGAACTAGTTTGAATAGTCAGAAGAATCACTTCCTCTAGCACACTGCCTTGTATCATCCATTAGTTTGTCTTCTTTAGAAAAGACGACCAAGTTGATAGATAAGGAAGTTGTGCCATTCATCATCATGAAGTTATATGAATTTTTTTTATATAATGAAATGAAGTTACTTCCAATGTTCATACTCCTCTCTCTCTCTCTCTTTGGGCTTGTTTGGGGCAGGTTATAAGTGCGGGCGGCGTTTTCAAAACGCCGTCTTATCATTTGGAAAACACGTTTCGGCAGTTTATCCGAAAGCATGGTTGAGGTTTTACACTAAACGCAGGCAGCGAGTTGAACGCTGTGGGTCGCGTTTCAGTATAAACTGTTTATCTGGATAAGCACAAGTTGCCCCAAACGAACTCTTTGTCATGTGAACTCGCATAAATTGTTTTCCAAAAAAGTAATTTGAGATAAATTTGTAAAACTCAGTTGTAAGAATTTTATGCAAAAGAAAATGATTTGAACACGTCGATCAAACATACCTTTCATAATCTCATGTGATTGATTAATATAGATCTCATAAGATGAGCTTTTAACCATTGGAGATCAGAAGATATTGATTGTGACCTGGTTGTTTTGGGGGTATCTTGTTAAAATTTTGTTACGAGCTTTGGTAATGGTGAATTGACAAAGCTTAACATATATAAGAAGATAATCTACAACCATCACGATCGAACCATGTTCATAACATAGAAAGATATCAACTCGAAAGTAATTGAGCAACTCGAAGGTAATTGAGCAAATTGATAATAATAAATAACGCACGATCGAGTCTTATACGATCCATTCCCTTGTGTTCACTTCTTGATTATGTCATTGCCTTTAATGGATCGTGCCTTACGCCCGATCTTTGCAAATATTGTCATAATCTTCACAGAGATAACCGTTTAGATTTATTGTAGTAGAGACTCGAGCGATAGTCATAATAGATCTTGTTGCAATGGGAGAGTCCTACTTCTTGGCCCTTGACCTATGTTCCAAGAGTTTGGGATAGAAGAGTTTTATAGTACTTGAACATTAAAAAGCATTCATACTCAATGATAAATGATGGTAATCTATGATTTGAATTTATGGCATCAAGCTCACTGGAGAATTTTTAGTGCACACACTAAATAAAACGAGTAGGTTCCTGATATTGACTTTTGGAGGCAGATCTTAAAATACTGGAATTTAATTGTAAAGGTGAACTAACTTAAACGTATTCCACAAGCATTAAAATCAAAACGGATGATTGCGAGTTCTAGACATATAAATGCTCCCGGCACTAAAAATGACGTGCAAAGGGATGAAATATCTAGAAGAGAAGCGGCATTAACGCAAAATTCATTTTTCCCTCGCCTTACTTTTTCATGGCTACATACAGTACAGATTTTTTCAATTTTTGGCAAACAAGCTAACAAAACATAGAAACTCAAGTGAAGGGGGTGGGGGTGGATGAGGTGAATCCTCCATCCTCACCTTCATCCTTGACTTCCTTGTTTGTTGTATTTCGAAATGGAGAACTTTTTATTTGCTAGTCTTCAAAGGTGATTGATGGTCCTCGACAATCAACATCCATTCCAGCAAAAATGACTTTGTTGTCAGCCTTGCATTATCTGCATGTGTGAATAGATGTTTGGCTCAAGATAGGATGTATGGCTTTCTTTCAAGTGGGATTGATGCTTGACTTATAGCTTGGGCCTATTATATGGCTAACTCTCCCTTATGTGTGGGCAGTAAAACTCCTAAGAGTATCCACAACCCAATTTTTATTTTCTTTTTATCTTTTGTTATTGTATGAGAGTGTCCACATTCGCTCTTATATCTGAGGTGACTTGAATGAAAATGAGATGTTGGGCCTCTTTGCACCAACAAAAGATTAAGCGCTAAAGAAAATTTGATATTTTTTTATCAGAGTTATGCGCTTTGGGGTAGTCTTTATAGTCAAAGCTTCAAGACGTGTCATTTATGTAACATGATATATTAAAAATATTATGTATAAAAATTAAGCACGAATGCTTCGGAGGTGCTAGGCCTTCTGATTGTGTTCTAAAAAATCATACATGATTAGTCTTTTGCATTGCGACACTGCCAGCGCGCATGCGTGGGTTGGGGGGGTTAGCCTCACATAGGGGGATCATGTACAGGTGCTTGATTTACATGAATTTCCTTGTCATGTTTAAGTATTTAATTTGTAATATTTTTCCACTAAACTGGAACAACATGCACATGTACTCAATTTAGCATATTTTTATTACGCATTAGAACAACATAGATGAGTATTTAGTGAGTTCTAGCATTATACTTCAACATACAAGATTGACGACAAAATGACTAACCTGATGAATTTCAAACTAATTTCCATGCCATTTATTTTTACTTTGATTTTTAATTTCATCTTTGTTTATATATATATATATATAATCAAATGATTTTAATTTCTTCACAATCCATATACTCATATAGAGAGAGAGAGAGAGAGAGAGAGAGAGAGGATTCTTGCAAGGGTTTTGAACTTGGGTCGTAGCCTGAAGCGGTGAGGGAGTTGGCCTGCTTGTGTGAGTTAAACAAGGGAAGGGAGTCTTGATGGACAATTTAGAAGAGAAGGCAACAATGACGAGTTATGTTCTCGTGTGATGCCGCAAGTGAGAAAAGAGAGCTGTCGAGAAAGGATGCAGAGGTAAAATAGGCTATTAGTGATGTGCACGATATATGGGTAAGCGTAGCAGGATGAAGTTTGTGATATTGGGTTGGTCGGAATGGGCGAGGGGTGGCAGGAGGTCATTGGGCTAATTGGTCACCACGGAAGGAAACAAAAGGCTCTGTGAGGATATGTTGGGGTTTGACTAACAGGCGAAGGCTGGCGAGGGGCTGAGAGCAATGACGTGAGCTCAGCTAAGGAAGGAGAGGAGAAAGGGTGATGGAGAGAGTTGTTGGAACAATGAAGGTTGTGTGTATTTTTTTTTTTTTTTTAATGTTAGGGTTTTGAGCCACTCACAAATAATATTTGTTAAATTTGAGACCTTTTTAATTCTCTTCAATTGAAACAAGATAGAATGTAACTAAGAACGCAAAGAATGACATAGAAGGTCAGTAAATGCAGCTGAATTTTTGAGATTTCAAAAATAAGAAAAAATTTGATAAGATTAGGGGTGTAAATGAGTAGATTTAGAGCATGAATTGACACGAACTTGACTTGCTAACTAACTCACGAGTCACGAATCAAGTTTACCGAGCCACGAGTTCAAGCCCATAAATTAAACGGGCTTGCTTTCAAGCTTAATAAAACTTGGCTCGTTAACTCGCAAGCCGACTCCATATAACAGTAAAAAAATTAAGTTTCTTAAAACTACAAAGGAAACAATTATAAAAAAAAGGCTGCAAAGGTAGGCTCCATAAATTGCACACAGTATTTTCTTCTCTAAATGTTTCAAGATTCTCAAAACAAGTTTCTTTCCCTCTCATGGACAACCAAATTCCCAAGAAAACCTTCTACAGCAAGCTCCCGCCAAGACAGTCTTCCTTTTCATCTTGTTGGCACATTCTCTGGTGAGCTCCACTTCCTATCTTGTCAGTTCTTTCTCCAATTGGCTCTATCAATTTTTTCAAGGACATTTTAGCAAAATTCCATCAAGACGAGTTAAGCCCATGAGCTGGTAATAAGCAAAGTAGTTGAGCTCTCAAGTCTGGTAACAAGCGAACAAGTTGAGGTCGAGCTCGAGTACGAACTAATTTTTAATAGTCGAGTCGAGCTCAAGTTCGCTGTGACTCGAGCTTGACTCGACTCAATTACACCACTAGATAAGATTATATAAAAAAGATAGATTAATTTTAATCTTTTAACTTGGGGGTTGTTTAGTTTACTGAATTTCAAGTGCAAAGTAAATCAGATGGAGGAGTTTTTAAAAGTTTGGTATTTTTTTGGATAAAATGGAATGCAATATAAAATTTTGGTGAATTTGAACTTCACATCATAGTTCAAAACTAGTGTATTTCAAATTTATTAGACTGTGGAGATTCTTAAATACTGTAAATTGCAGCGCGTTGCTCGTCGTCGCCCCACATCTGCTCCAAGTAGCCGCCTCATCTTCGCCTACTGTCACTACAATTATGATTGACACCACTTGAAGTTGTCACCCTTCGTTGGCCACCTATAGTTTATCGTAGCTGCTGTCGCAACAACAGGCAGCCGCCGCTCTCCTCCCACTACCACCATTCGTTGTCAGACGTTGGTCGCTACCTGGTGTCGATCACAGGGCACAACTTGTCTTCCTTGACAACCGCTTTGCACCCTCATTGCCACCGGCCACCCCTCTGTTGCCGCCAAGCACTTCTAGTTGCTGGGCATTATTTCCCCCAACCATGTTTTACATTTATTTTAAGTTTCTTCAAATCAAACACAAAAATATAAACTCATTTATCATTTTATATTAAACAAAAAACTCAAAAAATTTTCAACATACACAATATTTCAATTATCCTGCATTCCATTTACAAAATATTTTTGAATAAAACAAACAACCCCTAAATCTAATTCATATTAAATGAAAATTAGATATTTTGATTAGACTTGATTTTTGTATCGTTGCATATTTTGCATGACGTTAACGTCAAACAACACTTAAGCAATTATGGCATTTTAAATTTGTCGACGGAGTGCATCTAATTGTATACGCGATAATTAGTTGATTTAATTTAATATGATTAGTCTCGACCATAGTTTGGGTGATGCCACGATCGTTGTCTGATGTTTTTGATGCAATTGATCACATTGTCGAGCGGGTCAGGGATTGAGGTAAATAGTATAATTTTTTTTAATAATAACAAAAAATTTAGTGCACTAATTCACCTATTCCCACTAATGTGTCGTACCCATAAACATAAGTTCTAAATCCACTGACGAGACAATCAATATTCCTAAATGGAAGCATCAATTCATAAAGAGATGAAGGTTCTTAAAAAAATAAGACTTAGAAAAATTCAAATTTACCTCCAAGAAAAAAACCAATTGGATGTAGATGGCAGTCTACTATCAAATAGAAAGCTAATGAGAACACAAGAAGATTTAAAGCCCATTTTGTTAGGAAAGGACATACTTAATTATATGATACGAACCACCAAGAGACTTTTACACTTGTTGCTAGACTCAAAAGTATTCATGACCTTCTATCCCTTGAAGACAATCTTGATGATAACATGTCAACTTAATATTAAAATGCCCTACTACATGAAGAATTTCAAAGATAAAATATACATGAAAATTCCTCATATGTTCAACTCAAGTTCAAATTTAACAAGGTGTGCAAGCATAAGAAATTTCATTATAGCTCAAACAATCTCCTTGAAGTTGATTTGGCAGATTATCTAAGTTTGCCAAGTGTTATCGGTACCACTCAATGTTAAAGCTAACCAAATTTGATTTACACAGAATTTGGTTTTCAAGGGAGATCAAACATATTAATTGTATATATGAATGATATTGTCCTTACAAGAAATTTTATAAATGAGATGGAAAACTTTAAACTTTTAAATAATACCTCTAAAATTAAGGATTTGGAAAAATTGAAGGACTTCTTAGGGGTTGAGGTGCCATATCCCATATGCATTAATGTCACTCAATACAAATATGTTTTAAGCTTTTGATATTTTACAAGGAATTAAATGTTTGGATGCAAACAAATTGATACTTGCATGAATCTTGATACTAGCATGAATCTTGATACTAGCATGAATCTTCATATTAAACTAGGGATAAAAGATGACAATGCTCACGTTAACAAAGGTAGATATTATAGGTTTTTTGGCAAACTCATCTATCTCACTCAAGTTAGGTTGATATTTTCTGTTATGTAAATTTGGTGAGTCAATTCATGAACAACAATAGTGAAGAACACATGGATGTAATGTAAATTTTATGATACTTAAAAGCAAAACCTAGAAAAAAATTATTCATCATTACTAACTAGTTCACTGATATTGATTAAATTATGTACCTAAACGCAAATCTACTTCAAAGTATTGTACATTTGTATGGGATTAGGGCTGGCAAAACAGCTCGTTGTTCGCGAACAGCTCGGGTCGGTTCGTTAAGAAGCTCGTGTTCGGCTCGTTAATTTTGTTCGATAAGTTAACGAGCCGAACACGAACAAAGATGTGTTTGTTTGTGTTCGGATTGTTTTGGCTCAAAATACTACTCATCAAGTTTATATATATATATATATA